>NC_046333.1:107490912-107535912 GCF_000738735.6 Corvus cornix cornix | reverse complement strand
GGGGCTGTGCAGGAATGTGGCGCCGGCTGTCACGTGAAGCGGCCCCTCGCCGCCCGGGGGGACATGTGTGAGGGGCGGCGGCGGGGGGGTTAAATAAATAAGCCCGCGCCTAAATAGATAGTTAAGGGGCGCAGGAGGGGGTGCGGGGGTGGTGCCGGGGGGAGCGCACCCCGCTAGCCCCAAGTCGCAGGGACTTGTCCCGGACCCCCGGAGGAGGCGGGGGGAAAGCCCGGGACCCGGAGGAGGACAAAGGGCGGCTTGTGCGGCTGTGGAGGAGCCGGCCGCGTCCCGGCCCGGGCGCCCCCTCCTCCCCCGGCGGGCCCCTCGCCGCCGCCCCTCCGCCCGCCGCGGCGCGGAGCGGCTCCCGCCCGCCCGCGCATCCCGCGGCCCCCGAGGAGCGGGCAGCCCTCGGCCGCCCCCCCCGCTCCCCGCAGGAGCCGGTGGCCACCCCCCGAGGAGCCGGGAGCCGCTGGGCGGGCAGGGGCTTCTCCCCGCCGGCGAGCGGGGAAGGCGGCTGAGGGTGGCTGTCGCCTCAAATAAACATCTCTGGATGGGCGCGCTCCTCCCGGGCCGGTCTGTACAGTGCAGTGAAGTTGAATAAAGCCTGGGTGGCGTCAGGTCAGAACATCTATAAGTTGTCTACTTTTGGGGGGTAGGGGTGTGAAGGGGGAATGGGGGGCGATGGGGAAAGGCCATCGGAGCTGAGGGCGACTGGTGCGGCCCGCGGGGCTGTCGGCGGTGCAGGGGCGCCGAGCCCGGCCAGCCCCGGCCGGGGAGGTGACCCGAGCTGCGCCGTGGCGGGCGGCAGGCCTCGTTTCCTTCCCGGCTGGGCTGGCGAACACCAGGAGTTACATGCCTGGAAACCAGCGCAGTTTCATAGTTAGAAAGCAGGAGCGGGGTCTTCTTTTATGGACTTGCACAGGAGGACCTGGCAAAAAAACTGCGCTCCCTTCCCTTGAAACAACTCTTTCCAGGAGTTCCCTTTTCAAAGTCTTCTTGTTGACTTCAGTGAGCTTTAGAGCAGGCTTCAATTCTTTTTTCTTTTCTTCTTTTTTTTTTTTTTTTTTAAACCCTCCAGATACTTTAGAAGGGAATAAAGGGTGCCTTGAATTTACTGCTTTACCTGCTGCTGCCGTCTGTATCTAGTTTACCGAAGTTTGTGCAGTTCAGTGGTGCTTTTGTTTGGGATCTTGTGAAGAACAAACGAGCCGCTCTTCCCTTTACCTTTTAAAAATGATACCACAATGAAAGTTCTGTTGCTTGAGTGCACGCTTATATTCCGAGCTTCCCAGGGAGGATTTATTTATGTGCGCATAAGAGTTTTAGAGCCAGTAGGAGAGCGACCAATTAGCCATATTTGCAAAAAGATGCAGGAAAACTTTAACTGAGGGGTAGTCTTAGACCTCCAAGTATTTAAGTGCAAAGGAATAAAGGTTCAGAATTAACTGGTAAATAGAGGAAATTGTTCTCCTGTTAGACATTGGACATGTTTCACGGGTGGTGATTTGTTACATGTGTTACAGAGAGTTTTGTTTCAAATCTTTTCCCGTAAACATCACACTTAAGTTAAAACAAAAGATACAGCTTCCATTTTATGTGGAGGTGTGGGCTTTGCCTTTCTTCTGTACCAGTTGTCTGAGAATACCTAAAATGAGAAAACAGCAACATTGTATGGTTCAGATGGAGCAGCTTGGATTTGCTGACAATGAACTACTGACTTGAGAAAACCACTTAATGTTCAGGATGGAGATGATAGAGATTTCTTTGCAGAGTCTTATTTACTATTTTTCAACTAAAAGCAGGCAGTAAATCAATCATCATCTGTAATTATTGCTGCAGTAATTACCTTTGGGGAGTAGGTTATCATTCTTGGTGGCCTTTGTTCAAATATCTCTTTCATTTTCCCTGTTTTATTTTCCTTGAATCATGTCAGTTTCTGAGTGAATTAATAGTATTCTGAAAGCAGTCCGATTGTAAGATTTCTGGAAGGGCTAATAATGCGATTCATCTGAGGAGCTGAAAGATGCTTGCATAGACTAGCATTTAAATTCATGGATAAGAGTTTGCCCATCAATTATTACATCTTCATTTTTAGTGAACAAACAAAAGCTGTAAGTAATCTTGCAAGGAGAATTTAAGCTGTACCTCCAATGCAGCACTTATTTAAATTTCTGATTTCTTAAGTATTACTGATTTAGTCAGTACAAAATGTAGTTCTACAGATAAAAATAAACAGTATTTTAAATAGCTTATTTGAAAAACTATTCTTTGAATGTATGTAAATGAGTTATTTAAACTCATGAGTGCTGTTTTACATCTAAATAAAATATGGAGTTACACATTACATTTCCAATTTGTCATGTACTTAGCAACCCTTTCTGGGGGGAAGATATAAGAGATATTTTTGATATGTCTGTCACTTTTGATAACTTAATTTGAAACTTATATCTTAGGGGAATACTGATACAAGGCAGGTAAATACATTAAAACAAAATGACAATTGAGTTTTTCATATTGAATGCATTAAACTAATGTTCATCTGAAATGGTGGGTGTTAAGAACTAGCTAATGACTAAATTTCTCACATTTCTTGAAAATACACTTTTTTGAATTACCCTGGTTTTGTTTACATTCCTTTTATATTTCTTTCTCTCTGTCCTTCCTTTCTTCCTTTTTTTTTTTTTTTTTTTTTTTCCTTTTCCCTCTTTGGTTTCTTGCCAACTTTGGTTTGACTGTCCCCCAGCACTTGGTGAAGATTGCATCTCAGGTTTGGACCTAGGAAAGAAAATAGGCATGGCTAATGTTAGATAAGCCCCTTATAGTTAAGGAATAATAAAATCTTTCTGAGGAAAAATAATAAGATTTAATTATTTTCTGTGACAAACACTGTCTCTTACAAATACACTGCAAGTTTGTGGCAAAAAAATAAGTCTCAAAAGCAGAGTAAATGACAACTTTCTGAAAAACTGTTATTTGAATATCTCCTTTTACTTTAAGAAGGAGGAATTAAAGTTCAACTGTCAGGTACTTTAAAGGCAGGGGAAGGATCAGTTGCATCAAACTCATCAGTCCTGACCTATATTTCATTCTACTGATTAATTTATCCCATTTCCTTGGCTAGTTTCTGGAAAAAAAAAATCTATTAAGTATCATTGACCTGATCAAAATCACCTAATGTGTTTTGTGAGGAAGGGAGAGAAGGATAGCTGGAGAAAAGCAGGTGGGGAAAGAGAAGTCGGAGATACGATACCCATGTACAAGCCCCAGAAGAGGCACTGTGCAAATGAGGGGTATCAAAGTAGGGTATCAATTGTTATGACTCCTTAAACTCCTGACATCCAGGGGCAGAGCCATCCCCTAAGCAAAACTATGGTAGAGACCCCTGTGATGAGAAAGCAAGGGACAGGGGGAAGAGCAGCTTCTTGTATCTTGTTTAACTTGGTCATTTGAGTTGTAAACCTTTTTTTGTGACTTGGCATGCTTTGGAGATATCACACTTGGTTTACTGACTGCCTCCCCCCCCCCTTCCTTTCTGGTTTATGGGGTTTTAGTTTTAGGAGGGCTTGAGGTTTTTTCTTTGCCCTTACTACCGGCTTTTGATGAGAAAGTTTGTTTAGAAAAAAAGTTACAAAAATACAGTCACTTGCAAAGAAAACTAGCTATTCTTGATACAAAACTGAATGCAAATGTAGTTCTACTAAATGTTAAATACAGGTTTCTCTAAGCTAAAGACAGGTAATAGTCATTATTACATTCAGAATCACCCATGAAAAATCGCTGAAGTGGTAGTTGTTAGATAAGCTATCACAAGGAAACTAGTACAGTTCCACATGTTTAATAGAAGTGCTGATCTCTGATTTCTTTTTGGGGAAAAAAAACCAAACAACCTGTGGTTTTACTTCAAAGTAAATTTTTACTCAATGCAATTTTGTGTCCTACACGCAGAAATAAAATTACTTAATGTTAGTTCCTAGAAAGATGAGCGGGATGCCTTTCTCAGCTGTATTTTACATACCCATGCTCTGCTTAAAGAAGGCTTGTATCTTGAAATTGTTCCCTGTTTTTGAGGAAACCTAGGTAATCTTTCCATCCTGAATGAATTTAGAACTGCAACTCAATTCATGCAGAGTATCAGTGGACTGAGCAAATATATCTGTGTTTTCATGTGACCTGTTTCCTCATCATAGATTCCGAGTGAAAGGATGTTTCTCATGCAGAGGGGCAGGTTATGTGGTGTAGTACCAAGGAAGGTAGAACAGTAGTGCATGAAAAGAAAAATGTTACTAAACAGCAGACAGAGTTCAGAGAGAATTTGACATTCGGATCCCCTTCCAACAGTAGCCTTTACATTTCTCTGTATCTGTCAACTATTTGAATGTTTATTCACAGCCCCAGCCCTCCCTGGCTTCCAAACTGCATGGGCTAGACTCAAAAGTCATGAGATTGTCTGCTGATTAGACTATAATCAATCCAGCATAAACAAAAACAGCAATTAGTATTGGCATTATTTCTGTGAACTTGACTTAAAGTTTCAGTATTATTGGTCCAATCAACTTTTTCTGAACGGGCTGTTTTCAGGAACTGTATTATTTTGGCATCATCATTTTATAGGGAGGGAACAAAAAATTCGTAAGATTCCATTTGGCCTGAAAAGCAAAAACATCTGTTTGATGCATGAGTAAATTGCTGGATTCTATTTGGCCATCCAAAAAAGGGCAAAAATTAAGATACTGAACATAAAAGAGTACATGAAAAGCAAAAAAAAAGAAATTACAAAGAGGATTTAAGATTAGCATCTTTTTATAATGCGGGCTATTTATAGTGTTCTCTTTTGGACTTGCCAAAGCATGCCTTTATGTATTAAAAGAAACCGTAACAACAAAAACATCCCTAACCTTTAGTAATATTCATTGACTTTGGCAATGCACAGTGATATTGATGGTCTTGATTAGCTGTGGGATTACAGTAATGCTGCCCGGTCATTTCTGGGGCCAGCATGAGTTGTATTGACCATCATTGTCTGCTGCTTGGAGTTAGGCACTATTTGAACTAAACATCTAAACAGCTACTGGTTGTGCTGCTAGCTTCCACAAAGGTGAAATCTTGTGACAAAGATAATATTAAGAGGTTTAGTTATGCTGCTGATGTGTTAGGATTGGTTTGATTTTGTTTTCCTGAGTTGCTGTTAACTTGTGTAACAAGGGAAGCTGTCAGTATGGAGGCACTTATCTAATGTGTAGGATAACATTATCCACCATGATCTAAGATCTCTTGAAAGGCTTTATGTTGCTCCATAATTCATTCTGTCTAATTTACAGCGGGTTTAATAGCTCTCAATTCTTTGTTCTGAAACACGATTCAGTATTTTCAAACTTGCGTATTTTGAAAAAAAAAGTCTTCCTTTTGAATAACTGTGCTTGAGGAAAAGATCCAGAAAAACTGTTAACATTTTAACATGGATTCAGTATTTTTTTCTGTGTAAAAGAATTAAATTAAGATATTTGGAGGGGATTTTTTTAGTTTGATTAAAATACAGTATAAGTTCCAATACCCTAAGACAACCTCCTAGCATCTTTTCCCAGCCATATTTTACCATTTCCATTGGTTTCTGCAGGGCTATCTGAGCTCAGAATCAGTCCCAGTTGGGGGCTGGGAAAATGCATTATTTCACTTAAATCAGAACTGTGGCATACATATGTACATATATATAAGTGTTTCCCTGAAGGGACAACATACAGATCTACAAAGAATTCGGCCTGTTTTATTTGGTGCTGTGAAAATGTACATGTCTGCTTTGAAATACATTTTGCAGAGTGTTACTACAAAGCATTAAAGTTTTCCAGTTGCTGTCTTTATAAAAGTTGGACAGGACAAGAGAGGCTTTTAAATACTTTTAAATCGTAATGTAACATTTGGCATAGGACTCTGACAAAAGATGGATGTTCAAAGACCAAAAGAGGTGGGGAGGTTTGTTTTTGTTTTAAAATTAGACAACTTGGGTTCTATTTCACCTCAAGTATGAGTAATTATGCTAGTTTAGTAATTATTAGAGATGAAAGAAATTCTGTTAGATATGAGTCTCCTAAACTTCAGTAGCTTTAGTTTTAGCCAGGATAATGATCAAGGAGTAGTTAGCCATATGCCTAGGGACTATGCTGTAGCAAAAAAGATAGGGCTGATCTTGGGGGTATCCTTATTACAACATGTTATAATTAACATTTTCATTCAGCCCTCCTACTTTCCAAAAAAATCTGCTTTATTTTTTTCTGTGCACACATTGGTAAGACTGCACAAAATTGCTCTCTTCCAATGAATTTTTGAACCAGGACATTTGTCTTCCATATTTAGAATATTAGTTAACACTCGTCACAGATTTTTTTCTGCCATTTCATGTTCCTTTAGTTTCAGACAAATTTTTCCCCTCTATACTGCATAACTATTAAGAAAAAAGATGTAGAAGATTTTTTCCCCCCTCCTTTTCAGGATTTAGTCTAGGTTATACATGTCCTTCTGGGGTGTGCACATTTGGGTTTTAGATTTTCCTTTAGCTAGAGTGATGCTGTGCGTGCCATACTGCAACTGTATGTTCTTTGTACAGTTGAATCCATATAATGTGTACTCAAAAGAGTTGTAGGGTTGTTACGTACCAATTCTGCACAATTAAAGCCCAATGAAATTTTAGATTTTGGGGAGTTGCTTTCATTGTGGTTCTCCCTCCCTCTTTTTTTTTTGTGTCATGGGAGTAAGGCAGAGGGCTGTTTTTTCAGTGAGTGATTTTTCTGATACTTTCACTTTTAAATGTAGGTGAAATTAGGTGCAATTTTTCTCTGGAAGAGTAGGATTTCTAGTCCTTCAAGATTTCTTAAAGTTTTATATATATATATATATATATATATATATATATGTATTTATCTATATATATCAGTATAGTGACATTCCCCCCTTCTTTATTTAATGTGATATGGGCTTACTGTGGTTCTTGAAAAATGCAATATCAGTAACTAGCTAGCCTTCTTACAAATTTGGAAGTGCTGGTCGTTAGTTAGACAGCTGGCTGAAGCAGAATACCTTTTTTGTCCTGAGGAAAAATGGATGGGATGTTGATAGTGAGGATTCCCAGTGATTTCCTTCTGCCCCAAACCCCATTTTTGGAGAGCTTATTCTCTCATGCAAAGGCAATAACCTGGAGCATGAATTTTGTCCTTACCTAACACGAATGCAAAACTGCTTTCCAGTTTCTCATAGAGATGTTCAGTGTTCCACACAAATGTGGAAAAGCTACAGCACTTCTAAGTCGAAGTGTCCTGGTTGACTGTAAAATAGATGGCTTTTGTGTACAGTCCCTGAGACCTGTTGTGCCCTTACTATTTTTTTGTTGTGCTTTGCTGGAAAAATATATTTCAAACAATGAATTCCTTGATAATTGATTTTCTAGTTTCATTTTTCTGGTGTTCACTTTTTTGGTAACATATCAAGTTCAACTTCCATTATTGATTCATTCACTTTTTGAAAGAAGCTTTAAAAACAAAAATAATATACCTGCTCTGTTTCTGGACTGGATGATGTGATGCAGTGAGGCAGTGTCCTTGGGAAGACCAGGCTATGCTTTGATCAACAAGAACTTTCTCTGGCACTGAGTTATGATGGCTGGGTCTTTTTTTCCAGACAGAATCAAGTGACTTTCTAACTTTTGACAGTGGCAGTAGGAAGGAGGAGGGGGTGGGGAAGTTAATTATTTTCCACCTCTAAAGAATACAATTGTGAGGAAGGAACTTTCTGATTCACTGGTTCCAGGACAACAGGATGTCAAGATCCATGCCTGATGTAATGTTTTCACTCTGAAGATGGGAGGAGGAAATGGGTTTGTATTGGTCTCTGCATGCAACCACTGACCGGGAAGGGATTGTGTTATGTGACTTATAAAGAGGTAGAGCACAGGAACAGATTTGGTTTGCAGTTTCTGGTGAATGTGTTGAGTAGGAGACTTGCTTGTCAGATGCAAATGTAAATCAATGGAGAAAGGTCAAAAATCTTTAAGGCTAGGTACAAAATTTTAAAAAAGGCTTTCATGCTGCAAGAGGTTTAGTGCTTAGATGCTGCTCTGCTTAGTTTATAGGTGACTGGTTGCCTAGTGGAATAGTCACTTTGCACCTAACTCTTGGATTCTTTATGTAATTCACAGGTGCTTAGGGGTTTATGAATGTTGTTGAGTAGAAATTATTTTAAGGAGACAGTAGGAAAAATTTGGAAATAATAATGTGTCTTAGCTCCTCCCCCACTCTAGATGTGGGCATCTTAGTGCAACAGGGCATCTCACAGCAGTCACTTATCTGACTCAGGTTTTGGAGATAAAATTCCTTTCCTCCCAGGCTAGAAGGAATTGAGGTGGTGTGCTGCTGCTCTTCCTCTTTCTTTTACTGAAGGGGGAAAGTTCTTTGCTCTGCTAGGATGTGAGAGGTAGGGTTTCTATTCTGTGCTTTGTCTAAAGGTGTTTATCTGTATCTCACAGGGAGGACATCAGTCATTACACAGCAGCATATTGTGTTATGAGCGTGAGTTGCCCTGTTATTTTTGTCAATGATGTTTCCCTTTTCAAAAGTCTAATTAAGTATTTGTCAGACAAGAGGGTGAGAAAGAGCATTCATACATGAGACTCAGGGCTCAAATAGCTTGAGTACCATGAAGAAAAAGGGGAGACCTGCGTCCTGGTTTGCCAGATACTAACTGCCTTATTACCTCTGATGAATTATTTCAGTGCAACTAGAACTGGAGTCCACTTACCCCACTTGCTGTGATGGTGCCCCAACAGCAAGGATAAAATATCACGCTGATTCTTCTTGTTTCTAGTTCGGTGAATATTGTAGATGAAGTATGGTAGTTTCAACAGCAATGAATGAGTGCACCTCAAGTCTGAGGGTAAGTGTTCTTCATTAGGAAGCTCACAACGTGTGTACAAATCCTTCTGATAGAGGAGAAAGTTCAGCTGGTGCCACCCACATCCTGGGTGAGCGATCTAACCAGTGGATGTGGGCAAGAGGGGAAAAGGAAGATGTATTTCAACCCACACATTTTCTGCCAGTGTTTTATAGCAGCCAGGGAAGAGTATATGAACTCTGAAGAACCAGCCCATAAGATTGCGTCCAAACCCAGGGCAGGCAGGAGAATACTTATCTTCCACTCTCCAGATGTGGTGGGGCTTCAGTTTGATTTCAGCACTGAGAAAGCCTCGATGGTAAAACCATAGGTACTGCCTGACCTCAGTGGCATCTGAGCAGAACTGCTGACAATTTAGATTTAGCATCCCCTCACTAGTTTTTTGGCTTCTAAGCTCCTCTGTGGACATAGACCAGATTGCTGTTCTACATGATAGAAAGTCATCTAGAATAGAGCAGAGAGTCTGAGGGATCAAAAATTAACTTATAAAACCCTGGTATACAATAGAAGGAGATCTCTGGTAAATCAGGGATAATCTCAGTTGAAGGGAAGTAGGTGTTTGGTTTGGTTTTTATTGACTCAGATAAATGTGTGCCTTTAAGTAACAGAGCTAAAACATGCAGCTGTGTTTTGGTTTGGTATTCAAACAGTGTCAGACAGCCCAAACGCCTCAATTTAAGTGTCCCATTTTAGGTACATAAATAAATTGCTTCCCTTCCAGAGGCAATGATCATCTACAGTAACCTTTACTGTAAGTCTTCATAGCTCTTCTTTATGTCACCTGTCTTCAGACTTGTGTGATGTTGGTTACTTTGAGGTTATGTGATCCATACACCAGTTTGATTCCAATTACTCTCTCTTGCTGAGTTTAGACTTTTGTAGACAGTGTTTAATGAATTTCCTGTTTTCTAAGCACAGTTGAAAATAGAGTCTTTAGGAACACTAGAAATTCTTACTTATGTCACATTGAGTAAGAAAACTGAGGTGATACATAGCTTCAGGACACTGAGAGGAATTACTCTGAATGTGTTCATGTTAAGTACTGGACTTGGTAATTGGGGTTAAAATTTATCTTAACCTCCTAACTTCTGTCTTCCCCCAAAAATGGACTGGCTGCCCACAGCACGTTGTCAGGAATGGAGGTGGAGTACTCGGTCTAAGACAGGCAAGACAGCTGAAAGTCCTGACCCTGGTACTAAGAACTGACTCCCTCTTGCTTTGCTAATTCTCACTGTGGTCCTCAGTTTGACTCTGAGATTTATTATAATCTGTTACCTTGCATGATAGAGAGTCTTAGGGATGACTGAAATTTACTTGAGGTTTATAAAAAGCTCTGAGATTCTTTGGAGGAAAGTACTTTTTAAAATATAACATTATTAGTTTACCTAACAATAGAAATATGAGTATATGTAGATGTGGTTTAATCTTGTAAAAGGATGCATGGTTATGGAGGCAAAGTTAGAATTTTGGACAGGATTAATTAATCTATTACCTCAGCTGCCCAGAAAAATATATCCTCCCTCCCCCCACCCAGCTTTGGGGTTTAGAATTATTCCTCTGCTGCTGGAAAGAGCCTCTTCTGCCTTTTCTGCACACAGTGTTATGTAAAACTGGACGTCTTTAGGCTGTCACATTTGGATACTGTCATCCTTGAGATCAAGGGTTGGAAGAATATCCAAAGGATTTCTTAAGCATAATTTCTTTCCACTTAAGTATATTTATTACTTTTATGTTTATGTGCTGCCTAGGAAAATACTTTATTTTAGCATAAGAATAATATTTTCCAACCACCGCAGTTTAATTGGGAACTCCTAATTCAGTCATTCTACAAGAAGAACATTAGGGGAAAAAAAACAAGCTCAGTGTTGGGACAGACCAAAGAGAGGAGTGAAAAATACGAGTGCTATGAGGGACTTTGTCTTCTGGAATAAGCAAATGCAAGAGGAAAGAATGCTTTATATAACAGGAATCTTTTAAGGAAAATAATTTCCAATGTCAGAAGAATATTGTTACAATGCTGGGGGGGAATAGAAATAGGAAAAGGGTTATGTCACAACACAAAGGAAAACAAATCAGGCACATAAATATTCATGCATATGATTAATTGGATTTTTGTAAAGTTGTGGCTACACACAGAACTGATTTTCAGTGGAGTTCTGGAATGTAGATATTTGAAATGTTAATATGCCAATGCATTTCTTTTTCCAATTCTTCTAACACTAAAGTCTTTGGGAGGATGTACATTTGACAGTCAAATTGGTAATCTGGCTAGTAGCTGATAGACACAAATTGATGCTAGGTGAAGTTGTTCAGAAAACAGTGCTTTCTTAGTAGTTCTGAACTTTTATGAGTGCCAGTTATTTCAAATGCCATTATGAAGCATTCTGAAATATTTGCTGAATCTCAGAAGTCACCCACTGAATTGCTGCTCTAATGTGCCACAGCCGGGTGCGAAATCCTGTGCTGGCATGTGTCAGCCAGAAGGGTTTAAGAGGTGAGTCTTAGATACCAGTGGTACCTAGGGAGAGAAGAAAGCCAAGGAAGGTGTAGCCCTAGCAGGTGATTCACTGACACGTGATCCTGAATTTAATACTTCTCTGTAACTTCTTTAATTTCAGTTTTGCATCCTGACTGAACCCTTGTGGAGACGTATTTCCACAGCATGTTATTGCAAAGTGTGAAACATCTTCAGAATCCATTGCCTTTAATAGAGCTAGAGGATACTCAATGTCCCCTGCAACTGGCTCTTAAATTTGCCTTCTGCTATATGATTAATCTGTCTGCTCATACTTAATATCTACCTGTAGATGGTGGCAGTATGAATGTCCTCTTGGTTTTGATGTGGCCACGAGGAGAAGTGGAGAGATACTTCCAGAAATTACAGTCATTTGTAGATACTGAAATAATGGCACACACGTTTTATTTCTGTTCTGTCTCAGTAACTCAGTAAATTGTGTATTGATTATGCTAATACAGCTACTGTCTCTATTACTTGTCTGCAGAAATTATTCAAACATGTAGATTGAAGATGCACTTGGCAAAGTTACCATCCTAAGAAAAAGGCTTTTGTGCAAAGATGGCTTTAAATTGAATTACTAATCATATGCTAATGGAAGTTTATAGATCAAGTATTGAATTGTACAAAATGCAAAGTGCAAGGTAAAAATATGTATTCTGAACTTCCTATCCTGACAGTCTTAGTTGCTACATTAGGTTTATTTTCACATCTCTCAAGGAATATGTTTTATGAAAGGATAAATCAATAGCAATCTATTTTTATAGTTTATTTTGGGACATGGAGCTTCTCCTGCTTTGTTTACCAAGCTGAATAGAGGCTCAGGCATTTGGGGCAGTTATTTTTTTTCTTTTTCAAAATTTATTAATCTACCTAGACTAGAAGAAAACAGACTTTTTTCAATTATCTTTTGCTTTTATTTTATTATGGTTTGTAATAGGTCAGAAATCATAAATCTTAGCCAGAGTTCTTCAAAAGGCTTCCCTTTCAGTGAAAGTGTACTTTTCCACATTTCTAATTTTATCCATTTCTTTTCTGTGCAAGCTTTTTCCAGGCATAAACCAGAAATGACTTGTGCTCTTCCTTAGGGTGCTAAATCTACAGATTAACTTTTCAGAGAAGGGGAATCCTGGTTACTCAGTAGAATATGAATGAGAGTTTGCAAGCTAGAAAATATGTACATATTTTGTAGCAACTTCAGAAAATAATCTCCCTCCTTTAAGGTCTAGCCATGAGTCCCAGGAACAGACTAAGCAAAAGGGGTGAAATCCTCATTGATCAGCAGGTGCTGCTGTAGAGCAGTCAGGAGCTTAATTCTAAATTTAGGACCTCTATATCAAAATTCCCACAGGTTTCCCTCATTGGCTGTCCTTGATGGTTCTACTTGATTTGTTGCATTGTTTTTGTTTTGGTTTGGTTTTTTCTTTTCCTTCTTTCTTTAGAAAGGAATAGTTGGTCTTAATGTTGCCAGTCAGCTGCCCAAGCATGAGACTTGCTCTGAACTGAAACGAGGGTTTGCCTTGGACACTGGCTGTACCAAAGCTGAAACATCTTAACCTTTCACATGGATACAACTTCAGTTTAGAGATAGTTTTGTTTTGGGTTTTTTTTTTAGTAAAATTTTAAAAACTGGTATCTGTCAAATCCACAGCTTTTATAATGGGAGATAGAACTGACATGTTGGATTTCTCTTTTCCCTTACTGGTATTTTTTTTAAATTGCTCTCAAGAAGTGAGATGCCACAGTTGTAGTGATCTGATCTTTTTTTGAAATTTTGTTACTTGGGGTTCTTGGTTTTGTTTCTCAAAAGTTGTCCTGAAAAAATGGGTAGTAGGAAATTGATCATTTGTTGTTTTAAGGAACAGATGAGTTAATTGAGAAATATTACAACAGCTAACAAAACAGATGAGGAGTGATCATAAACATGTAGTTGTAGGGACAAGGATCATTGTTGCTTTCTTGACAACATGTATCTAGAAGTTCTGTTCAGCTGTCACATCACTTTTTCATATTGGATTATAATGTATTCTGCTTTCCTGAGGCCTCTCCTTCACTGGTATTCTGCCTTCATTACACAGAATTCATCTTACCTTGTGCTAGGATGTGGTATATGCTATAATGAAGGTGACATCTCTGTGCAATTACAGTTCTAGGGTATCAATAATTTTGATGTTTGAATTAATAATAGTGCATACATGCTACTCTTTTATTTGCATATCATCCTTGTTCCTTTTTTTGTTGTGTTCCATGCTTGTGCTAGAGAAAGGGTTTTGGTTAGCAAAATTTCAGTCATCCCTTTGTATAGATTCTGTTTAAAGGTGTCTTCCTCTTCTGAAAAAAATTAGTGTAGTTAATGTTTAAGGGAGGTTAACATTGGCTGCATGTCACACTACCTTTCATATTCAGCTGAGTTTAACAATGGCCTGAGAGCTGAAACAGTACTGAAGTTTTCAGAATCTGGTTGTCAAAAGGTGTTAAGTGCTAATCGAGAGCTTATCTGATGCTACCAGCTGTAGCCTACTTAATGTAAGGAATACCCTTGCAAGTTGGAGGAAGGAGCTAACTTAATGCAAAGGAAAATGAGATGCTATTTTGTAGGTGATTTGTGCTAATGCCAAGATTCATTGATTCAGTGGGTTTTGTAGAAGAGTTTTCTTTTTCTTTTTACCATGCTTCCCCCTAAATATGGGGTTTTTTTTCCCCTGGTAATTATGTCAGTCTAGTTGACTATTATTGGCAAGTCTTTGTGCCATGGCCTGTTGTTACCTACTCGTTTCTGTTGTGACTGAGAATCCTTAAAGGGATGAACAAGGGTTTAGAAAAATGCTAACCACAGAGTTACCTGCTTTTATGCTTGTTTCCTTTTTCAAGTGCCATAAAGACATAGTGGTCAGCCTTTGTTGAAAGCAAACCTCAGCTCTCACAGAATTTTCAGATCCCAAAATAGCAGGAAAGTTGTAAAATGTTTGTTTTCACAAGGCATATGCTGTCATGTTTTCATGGTACAAAATTGCATACCTGGAAACAATTTGTTAGGAAGTATCCATGTTTATTTTTCCCATTTTAGGAGCTAAAAATGTTTGGTGTACCTCTCAGTCAGCAGTGTGAAGCTAAGTACATCTCCTTGTGCAGTCACTTCTCAGGAGCAGTGAGAGATTCTGGTACTGCAGCTGGTGGCAGTAGACATTAAGGACAGAACAGCAGAAAAAATTAACTCTTGCATTTTAGCTTACACTTAAAAGTGGAGATCTTGTCTAGCTCTCAACAGGTAGCCACTTGGGAATCAGTTATTGAAAAGTTCATGTTTGAAGACTTCAATTCCATCTTGAAACTTCAGAAATGGTAGAGTTCTTAAACTGCTTTTTTGAACTGAGTAGTGACATTTATCATGGTTGAGGACAGCAGGTACATCTACAACTAATAAGGCTGATTAGTAGGTAGTGATGACCAAAGTGAGTTTCCTCTTGAGGGATGGAAGAGTGGACTCATTTTCAGTTTTAGAGCTTGTTCTTGAGTACATTTTTTGGAGATACACCAACAGCTAATGATGGACATAAATAAGGTCAGGTTGGGCTTCTGCAGAGGTTTCCCTGGGGGTTTCGAGGAGCTCACAATAGATGGTATCTTTTATTTTTTTGTTAATGTATGCTAGTTTTATTCATTATTTTTCTTGCTTTATTGATGAAACTTACTGATCTGTGCTACCTTAGAGAAAAATCTTTCTATTTAGCTTAGTTTGCGTTTGACCACATGTTCCCCAAAACTCAGCTTTTCATGAGCTTTTCCCACTGCTTTCTTTGTCTGACCAGTTTCCTTCAGCTGTGAGGATGCTGGGATGACTGCTTCAGTGTACCAAAGGAAATCATACAGTATTATCACAGCTGAAGTACTGGTAGCATCGTGGCAGCAAAACACAAGTTCAGCTCATAAATTAGCTCATAAAATCATATTTTGTGAAATACTGGACTGACTGCAGGGCTGGGGAAACTTTTATCAGATCTCTGTCGATGAGAAGAGTTTGCTTACTAGCCACGGCTCTGGGATAGAGATATAGATTGTTTAGAGTCCTTCAGAGATTGTACTTGACTCTTTCTAATATATGCACTGTGATACAAGTTTCTGGTGTCCTAAGAGTGTCCTTATGAAAACTGGTGTTTTTTTTCTAGAAACTCAGATTCTAGAAACAACCAGTTGTATGAAGCCTTGGGGTTGGCGGAGGAGGAAAAGAGGTACCTGTGGAGTGTGTATATGTATCTCTTCTTTTGCATATATGTCTAGATTTATATGTGACCCCTAAGTGTTGCACTCTCTTGTCCCAAGAACCAGGAAAAATACCTCAAATCTTTGGACTTTTAATTCAGTTGCATGATTATTTTTTGAGGTCTGAATTCTTGGGAGTGGAAATGCTGCAGAAGTGCAGTCTTTCCCCTTTCAGCTTTTTCCCCTGTGGAGGCAGAATGAATTCTTTTCTCTCCGCTGTTCTCTAACCCAAAGAACTCGGTCTTTGGGAGAATAAAAGGAAATGGTTCTGCCTTTTAGCTCTTCCCTTAGTTTTGCTTTGGGAGAGTCAATCTTACTTAGGCATCATATCAGAATGTACGAGAACAGCGCTTTCTAATTTTTCAAAGTAGCAGCAGAATGGCTCTTGTTAGGTTCACTCACCCAACAAGTTTTGAATAGTGAATCTGACAAGAATTGTATTGTTTTTAGTTCTACTGCTCTGGAAAGCTGTGAGCCAAGGGAAAGACGCTGGCATGGTATATACAGTAAAACAGCATGGGGTTAGTTCTCCTTTGCAAGGCTGTCTGCACTGCTGAGATGTTTGCTACTGAATATAGGATTATTACTATTTTTTAAAGCTTATGTATGAATTAGCACACACACCTCTCCCATCTGCCAGGAGAAGGCTTTCTCTTACCTGTGTGGAGCAAGCAGAATCTTAAAACCCGTAATTGTTCTCTTATTTAGATCCATAATCAAATACAGTAAAGTGCATTGAAGACAAATATCCCAGAGGAAATTCGATTTGTTTTTTTAAGCCATGAAAAAGATTTGGTTACTCTGTTCTCAGATTTGTAGCTTCCATACAGCAATGTATTCTGTCTTAGTCTGGTCTACACTTTCGCACTTTGCAGTGCAGCTTTTCTTGCCTGTGTTGTGCAAGCATTGCTGGCTTTCAGAACTGAGGCTGGTGTAAAGGTGCTTGAAACACTTCAGCTACCGACCTAACATCTTTTTTGTTTGTTTTGTTTTTGTTTTGTTTACCTTTTTTCT
The DNA here is from genome assembly GCF_000738735.6 of Corvus cornix cornix. Classification (NCBI taxonomy): domain Eukaryota; kingdom Metazoa; phylum Chordata; class Aves; order Passeriformes; family Corvidae; genus Corvus; species Corvus cornix. Next base: position 107,519,189 of record NC_046333.1, on the reverse strand, counting down.
GACAGTAGAAGAAAATGAAACAGAGGACCATCAGGCAGGTGTGGGACACACAGCCGCACAGACTGGTAATGCTGAATTCCTTCATTAGTGCTTGCTTACCATTTGACAACAGTGTGAGGGATTTTTGTATTGGGGTGTTTTTGCAAAGCCTGCACTCTTCTTTCTCTGTTTCAGCTCATTCTTGAGGCTTGCAATGGAAAATAATGTTCCTTTCCCCTTACCTTTCAATTTCTGACAATTAGAAATTCTGCCTTTTTTAGGTCAGCTGACTGAAAGTGAGATGCTTCTAAAGTGTTCTAAATGCTTCTAGAGCATGCTTTTATTTTTTTCTTTTTATTTCCTTTTTTGTTAAGTTTAATCCTTCTCTACATTCCCCATGGAAGCCACCCCCCAACCCCCCCCCCCCCCCCCCCCCCATGCCATGTCAGATAACCTTGATTGTTCATTTCACTTAAACTATTTTTGTATTTGTAAAATATGTGGTTAGGGGTAATTTCTTTAAAGATTGTTTGTATAATTTCTTGCCAGAGATTAATTAAGGGCTCTTTAATTTTAATAAGTGAGATTGGGTGGACAAAACTGTTGTTTGAGTCAGGATCACAGGGATAAGTATTGGTAATAATCATGAAGAAATAATCGTTAATTCCCCAAAACAACAAAGACTTCTTTATTCTCTAGCATGGTTCGGAGAATGCAAGAAATAATTTGTTTCTGTCTTTGGTACTGGTTTCACAGAATTTTATCTGAAGAGAAGGACTGACTCATCTGAATAGTCTTATTCATTCAGCTGAGGTCACCTTTTGGAGTAAGGGCTGACTCCTTAAGGATATTCCTAGAAGGCTAGTCATCTCTGAATACATGTAGGTAATTTGTTTGAGGACAGTTGGAGTTATTCCTCTTATGAAGGTGAAGAATACAGTTAATTTTTTCTTCAGCTCGAAGACTTTATATTTCTGTGGGTGTCCTGTGGGTTTGTGTTTGGTGCCTTTTATAGATTCTAATGGCTTTGTGCATAAAGTAGGTTGTTCGAAAACAGTAAATAAAATTGAGGGAGTTATTTGCCGTCTTAATGGGAAATTTCTCAAACTCTTCTCAGTGTACATATGTCTCCATTTAACTACCTGCAAATTCTTAAAAAAAGCAAACTTGTCCTGCTGTAGAGACACAAAGTTGAAAAACAGGCAACTGCAAAACCAGAGATCAATGTCAAGGAATGGTGGCTCTTCTGCATTTTTTTCTTAAAATAATTCTCAGTGGCTAAGTTGCATTGCTAGTTCTTTATTTCCCACCATGTCCTGTGTTGTTCCCTGTTTATTTCTAGGCAGGATTTAGCATTCTGTTTTTCTCTACAGCAAGAATGCAGTGCTGATATTAAAAACCAAAAACCTGATAGAGCAAGGAGTACAGAAGGCCTGCACTGTGTACACACTGCCAGAAGTTTTTATAGTAATACTTTGTATCTAAGCTCTGGCTCTAACCATTAAATGTGCTTTTTATAGAGTACCAAGTTATAATGTAGTGCAGCTACGGCATATTAATCTTACTGCAGAGATTTAATGAGGCAGTTGTTTTGCGATGGACACTATTGGGAGCAGAGAGCGACAGAGTTTTACTTTACCACTGAGCTGAAGAAATATTCCTTGCCTGGTAATAATTACAACCACATGATCTAAGTTTTCCTTTCTTTTGCCAGCACTTTTCCATGCAGAAGTGGCTTGGAAAGAGGTCTGCTGCAAGGCAGTGAAATGGATTGGAAAGGAGGCTGTTTTCTTGGTAGTTTGATGTTTTAGTTGGGATTATCGATGGATCCTTGCAGCATAGGCAGAAATATGTAAGATGAGTTTCAAGAATACAGACAGTCTTTGCCAGTCCACTGAGATGACTTTTAGATATTCATTACTTTTACTTGACTTTTATATGGGTTATAAAAAGTAAATGTGGTGAAACCTCATTTTTACATGGGCAGAATAGAATTTCTGCTGGTTGGCCTTAAACCGCTCCCATACTTGAAATTAATTGAAGTCCATGCCTTTATTGCCTCCAACACTTTTAAGCCAATGCAATTTTTCATTTTCCCCAAAGTTGCAGTTTTATTAGACCAAGTTACAGCAATAACATCCCTTATGAGAAGGAGGAAGAAGGGGAGAACCACCTGCCAGGGAACATAGTAATGAGAAAATCATGCTTCTTTTAATTTCCATTTATAAATAATGTTAACATAATCAAGAACAGAAGACAACTGTTCTTTCTCTCTCTTTTTTTTTTTTTTAAGTGCCTTAATAGGTAGAATTTATTTCTCTTCCAAAAAAGCAACCTTCATTCATTTCTACACTAGATAATTTCCAATGGTATCTGAAGGCAGAGAGGATGTGTGTGTATTATTGCTGATGTGTATTGAAAAATTTCAGTTGGTGCATGGGCAGCTTCCAAAAAAGGGCAGGGAAGCCTCTGGAAATCACAGTGGTATTTGCAGATGTTGAGAAAAGTAATTTTACTATGAACACCGTTTTTATTGAGGGAATTGTGGCTGTGATTGTTGCAGATACTGGGGAGAAAGAAATGTGGGAGATGAATGACATTTGCCCTGAAGTCTATATATGAGCCTGAGCTTTGAACAAGAGGTTAAGGAGAAAGCACAGATGAATGCGTATTGCATTTATAAAATATTTTATCCTAGTCTTTCAAAAGAGCTGCTCAAATAAGGCAGCTTATCCTCAATTTAAGTAACTATTTAAGGTTAGACCAGCTCTTGATGGAAGATATTTGTTGTTGCAACAGAAAAGCTATCTATTCACAAAGCCTCCAAATGATATTTGCTCTCTTTAAATATCTTCTTATTTTGGTGGTGACATCTCTTCACAGAAGCAGATCACAGTGGAAATGCATTCATTGAGAGGGGCTGAGACTGCCAGAACTCATTTCACAAAGCTGTCATAGGCTAAACTCGAACCTAGGTCCCAGAGGGTCCCACTTAAGTGTTGACCTAAAAACAAATGTGCCAGTTGGCTAGAGCATGTATTCTAAAGTTGCAGCAGAAGGGAATAAGCTTGACTGACTTCTGTCCCTGTAGAGTTTATATCTGCAAATGCAGAAGGAGAAGCAAAACATTATTAGTCTTAAAATGATGCTAATTTTAATAACTGGTCGCTAAGTATGAGGCTTAAAATTGAGTTATTCTTTAGGCTTTTGTGCACTAAGGGGTCCACGTGTGCCTACGTGTGTGTGTGTGTTGCTGAATTCCTGTAAAATGCAAGTGTTTCTGAATACTGAGTCTCGAGAATTCCCTCCCCTCCCTTTTCTTTCCTTCAGCATTGTACTTAAAGCAGAGTCAGACACTACCCTTATTTTAAAACAAACAGGTCTGTAAACTTTATGTGCAGCATTTAAATACTCATGTTAAAATTCAGACCTAGTGGCCACATTTCCCTGAGTGCTGTCAATTTTATGAGATGAAACTGGGAGCTTGAGCTGAACAACTAATAGTATGCAGCATGCACATGCTGCCTTCCAACAAGTGTTTAATGATGTTGGGGTCAGTTTGCAACAGTTAAGACAATTATTTCATTTTCTGGGCTGTTTCGAACCTGGTGATCTCCTAGCTACTTTTCTTAATCTTTCAAAATATGTTGGAAAATGAAGTGGCAATGGAAGTTATTAGATTCAGAGTATTCAATAATGGCTAAAATGTCATAAAGTCTTTTTAGAATTAGCATACCTTTTTTGGTTTGTAAATTTGCAGTCTACTCTTCTATTTGGAAGTAGCTGCCCAAGTGGAAATTTCCACTCTTGAAAGAACCTTGTGGATGTAATTTGTCATATAAGGACTTAGTGTATAGGCAGGGCTTTTGCACAGCAAATATATTTTTGCTTTCAGAATGTGTTTTTTATTTTAAAAAATTAATCTGGTTTCTCTCTGTAATATAATTCCCTTAAAAATAAATACTGCCCTTTACCCCTGTCAAAGAAATTCCTCGGTTTTGATCACAAGCCACATGGCATGAGAAAGACTTCCTGACATGGGTCATTTCCAGTTTCTGCTTGCGGGTCCATCTGTGTTTGCACAGTTGAAGGGCAGGGTGCAGCAGTATGGACCAAGGGATACAGAGAGATGATGAGAGCTCTGACCTTGGTTGTGGGCAGCGAGAAATACAGGAATGGCTGTGCCCAGATTGCTGTAGGGTGCTGAGAGCGGATATGAGTGGTTTAAAGTGGAATTGCCTTCCTGCTTCTCCTCACACACCACCCCACCCCCAATATGAATGTAGTGTTGGCATGTTTTAGTTTCTCTTCTTCCAAGGAGTTGTGCAGGATCCTAATCAATTTCAAGGCTAAATAAAGTATGTTCACAGATAGCACCTCTCTGTTCCCCTGGCCAGGGAGCCCACTCCTGGTTAGCCACCCGCTTGGCTAAAGAGCACAACATCTTAAAATGTACTTGCACAATCTCCAGTTATTATGTGAGTTCATACTTGTTTTCTAAAATGACTTGTTTTGGTCTCAGCTCTCTCAAATATCTAAAAGGAAAGATGAGGTGGCCAAATCAGAAAAGGAAAAAGTGGTGAAACACTTGCATTCCTTTTGCTGGAATGTACATAACCATTTTTTTTTCTGCATTTCACTTGTTTTAATGTGGTTCCCAAGAAAAAACAAAGTTAAGTGCCAGCTTGCTTTATTAGGGAAAACAGATTGGTTTATTTCTGTCTTTTGAAGGAAGCTTTTAGTAAAATGGGCAAAAAGTCAAGAGTAGTTAAAGCTACTGTGTTCCTCCTCAGAGGAGGAAGAAAAGTTCTAGACTACACGTTATCTCACTGGGCTGGTCATCTGCTGAACTGAGGCAGTGCAATGAGCTGTGAGGTGTCTCTGCACACATGGGTAGGTGGTGAGGCTGCACGTTTCTTCCAGTTTAGAAGCTTCAGTTGGGCTCAGGACTGTTGATCAGAGGCTGGAGCTATCCCCCAAGTGCCTGTTAATACGTCAAACAGATAAAGCTTTCTTTGTGCACTATGTAGCCTTTATACTAGAGTGGTTAGTTTCCAGTTTTCCATGATGTGGCAAACACAGGAACTTGATCAGCATTGTCTTTAAGTTGTATACAAGTTCAAAGCATGGGTAGCATTTTGACCCAGGGTATAAGCTTTCCAGGGCTTTGTGTCAAATAGTGTGGTGATGGAGTATTGAAATGGGTTGTAAAATAGAGATTAATTTCATGTTTATGTAAATCAAATTTGTTAGTCTCTTAATTCTGGTAATTTCCTGCAAAACGCTGTAGTTAACAGTGAAAAGAAGTTCCTGCACACTCACTGATTTGATTTTTCTTTTCATTGAAAAACTAATTGCATAGGTGGTTTATCCTTTCTTACGATGATCAAAGCAGCTTCAATAGCTGTGATGAAATTGACAAACCTAACATTGAAGCATGGAAGAATAGCTTGAGTGAGAAATGGAGCTGCATTTGTGGGAGTAGAAGGGAAATTTGCTTTTCATTGAGATTAGGAAAAAAAAATAAGGAGAAAAGCCTCTTTTGCTTATTTAGCAATAAATTCTACAGTGCGCTGCAGGCTCATGCCAAATAGTTTTCTTCTCATCATTAGCACAACAACCTATCTTGATTTTTTTTCAAGTGTTCTCTTCTTACATGCCTGACATCACAGTCTTGATTTTCTTTCAGACCCGAACTGTAAACTAGAAGACAAGGCAGAAGATGGAGATGTGCTAGACTGTAAGAAAAGGCCGGATGAAGGGGAGGAGTTAGAAGAAGAAGCTGTGCACAGCTGTGACAGCTGCCTCCAGGTGTTTGAGTCACTGAGCGATATCACAGAACACAAGATTAATCAATGTCAGCTGACAGGTAAACAATACTTATCACTTTGTGGCTTTGTGCACTGTTCTATTTCTCATTCCCATCCTCTGATTCTGATATCCCTCCTTTCTCAGTTATTTTATTCCTGCACTTGAGTGCTTGGTTGAGACCTTTATAAACAGATTTTGGGACAGGATTATACTGTAAAAGGAGCATTATAAAATTCCTTAATACCAAAGGATATATGACAGCTGTGTGTGTTTTCTAGATTCATACTGTACAGCTTTGCTTAAACATGTATTTTTCTAGGTCACTTGTGAATGCAGAGGGCATTTGTAAGTGGGGCTTAAGAGGCATAATGTCACATAATGAATGAATTTGCACAATGGCCTGTTGCAGATCTGAGCTGGATGTTGTGTTAGTCTAATCTGTTAACTACAAATGACTGTACAGTAATCAGTAACTGAAAGTTGAGAGGAATTAAGCTAATTGTTAGAGGGGAAAATAAAATCTCAGCTTCAGCCAAGGGGCAGAACTGAGTGCTTATCAGATACTACTGAATTGAGTAGAGCTGGGTGAATGGACCTGTATACCACCCAGATTCCTCTGAAATTATCGTAGATAGCCCCCTCACTGAGAAAACCATGTGAAACCTGCTGAATTTAAATTTAGTTGGTTTTTCGATAGTATACACTGTAGGTCCAAACAGGCTCAGTGTCAAGAGAAAGGCATTTAAATTTTTTATTAAATAGTGTTTTATTTTTAGCCTGTACAGTGGAAAATGTATTTATTATGTAGTGAAGTTTTGTTAAAAACCTTTCTTTATTATGAGTTTGTAAGTAAGAAAAACCATCCTTCCCATTTGGGAATGCTTTTAGAAAGTGTCATTGTGTGCAAAGTGGCATTGTGTTTGGAGAGCTTCCTGAGTTTTGGTTCAAATAGGTCCATAGGCTAAGCCCTGTCAGAATGAGACATAAAAGTCAGATAGCAGTACCACTCTTGAGGATGAAGAGTGAAAAGATGATGAGCAGAAGAGGAATAAGTGGGCAGGAGAAGAAGAAAGATTGAGGAAGTAATGTGGATTTGTCAAATGATTTTAATCCTCACTTCAAATTATGGAAGATGAAAATCTGCTGCAGCAAGAAGTGTTTACTTTTATTAATATATTGCTTTGCCTTTTCTTGCCTGTAAAATGTATTTCTGACTTGAGATACAATCAATTCAATCATTTTCTAATCACTCCTACAAACTTCCAGAATGTATTTGTCTACAGTGCTCATTATTTCTGGCATATGGATATTCTCTCTTGACTTGAAATAACTTAAACATTTTTCTCCCTTTTTCTTCACACCTCTCTCCTTTCTTTTGCACTTTCTGTGTTGAAAAATTGGTGGCTTAACTTGTCTATTCCTTCACTCTCCCAGAAAGCACTCCCCTTGCCTCAGTCCCCTGGCTCTCCCCTTCACTGTCTCAGAGCCCATTTATTTCTCCCTGTGGTTTTTTTTCCTTGTTCTGATACAGCTGTTTCTCCTTTCTGGTTAGTTAGTTGCTGCCCCCTTCTACCAAGTGTTTCCTCTGATTTAAAGCTGCAAGCAGAGTGCACTGAGCAGTGCTTGCACGGTTGGGTTAAGAAACTGGAGAAAAGCAGGTGAGGGGAGCAGTAAATAGGAAGAATCCTGGACCACTGCTCCTGAACACAGCAGTTCTTGCTGAGAGCTGTGTTGCTAAATGAGAGTGAAAATAAGGATGCTGTATTAGTCAAGCTGAGGGGCATGTGTGAAGGTAGGAATACACGTACATACGATGGCAGAGGATGGGGAAGTGAAACTGAATCTTGAAGGAAATTGTTTAAGTTCCTGAAAATATCTTTGCCTCTCTTTCAAGGAAATTTGTGATAGTGAATGGGTAGAGACCAGGCAGTGTGGAAGCTAATGAAGTGAACAAAAACCAAAACTACACACCCTTCTGGAGTACAAAGTTGACAAAAAGCCAACTGTCCTCTGTTTCTAAATATAAATGACCTAAATACACCCTTAGAGTTGAAAAAGGGGCCTGAATGACATGGCTGGTGTTGAGGATTTCTTCTTAGGCAAAAAAAAACCTAAACAGGTGGTTAGTGGGGTAGATTCAATGCAGGGTCCTAAGGTGCATGTATAACCTTACACTAAGGACACAACATTTAAGACAACCTCATTGGCTTAGATTATTTTTAGATAGTCTGTGACAAACAGTTGACAGAAAGAAGCCTAACTTTCTGTTCTGAAGCACACTATATATTTGACAAAAATAAGGGTTGCTTTTAGCATTTTAGTCAAGCTTCCTGGACGCTTGTCTTTCTCTTGGACTTCCACAAGCACCTTTGGGTGTCACACTCAAAAGTTTTTTAAAAGAAGGTGTTATCAAGAAGAGCTAGTTGCACCTCCCTTTCCCATCACAGTCCTCTGATGCAACAGCGTCTTACATAATTGCTCTGATTGTGTCCTTTTGGAGGAGTCCCGCAGAAATTAGGAGACACTCTAAGGAGTCAACTAATATGTCTACAAACCTGTCAGTCACTACGTTGTTAATGAAAGGCAAGAGGTTTACAAAATGTACTTTTTCCTACTGTATTCTGCTATTTGGATCAACTGTGTCGTCTCTGGAGGAGGGCAGAGTGTATCATCTATCTTGAGATGTTTCCAGTCTGAGTCTCAGGCAGGGAAGAGTTATCTAAGATGCCCATTATGTAAAAATGCCAGGGCTGTCATCCTCTGAAGGCCACGTTTAAGTTGTGAAGCCCTCCAAACCTATTCTTCAGATGGCTGAACCAGCTGCTGAAGCTTGTCTGGATTTTACTGAGCTTCACTGTGGTGCTCTGTGAGATGCACAGGGAGCTGCACCGTGAGACTTTATGAACTGTGTATGTTGATCCAGTTGTAGGGTCATTTTCCATTCAGTTTTATTGGGTAAAATCTACAACTATGTTGCTGGAACAAACAGGATGACAAAACAATGGCTTAAGGCAACCCTCTAGTAAAACCCTGAATATGAAACGTGACGTTTGAGTGTCACAGTGTCTCGACTGCGCCTAGTTCTACCAGCCTTGTAAAATGCTTGAAAATGAGGCTTGCCACTTAAGGTTCTCAAACTGATGCTCTGGCTTCTAGTTTTTGCATTTGAAAATATCAGATGTGTTCCTCTGAAGTTCTGGCAGCTCAGTGGAAGGAGTAAAACTGCTTTATTGAATCTTCATTCTGTACTCTCAACCAAAGACAAGAATGAGGAGAAGGGAGCTGGTTTATTAAGCAGTGCTCCCAATCTCTCAAAGTGTCAGTAACCCCCCCCTATTCAGAGGACAGTGGAAGATGAGAGTTACTTACACCTCTGTGAGATGTAGCTCTCAGGATCATGAATTGCTGTTCTCTTGCAGATATTTTCAAAGGAGGAGAAAAAAGTTGTCCCCAACTGGTTCCTTTCTGTAATCTGTTGTTTGAATTGAACTCATGTTCTTTTTTCTGGAGGAGGGCATAGCTGCTCTTTTATCCTAATGTGTGCGCTATTGATCTTTTCAATTTGGGTCTGATCCAGTATCCATTGAAGTCAGTGAAAAGATTCCCATTGACTTCAGTGGGGGATGGAACAGGCCCTTCATGAGCTATTTAGTAATATTTTTTGCTATCATCTGAAATTCTTGTACTGAAGCTTTCTCTGAAAAGGTGATGATTTATTTATGTTAATTGCTGACAATTCCTGTGATGTTTGTGGAATACAGATAATGGATAAATGGGGGGGAAAGTTCGAAAAATTCTTTGCAACCAAGGACAGATAAGATGCTGAACTATATTCATTTAGTCATTACAAAAGATTGGCAATAAAAACATGGATTTAATAGTGCTTCTCTCTGATGTTAATGCTTTTCTCACTGTGTTCTTCCTGCAGCATTTCATTTAATAACTCAAGCCACTTGCACATTGTCATCCTCTATGTTGTTTTTATAAGCAAAGGGTCCAATTAGCAGGGCTATGAGCCTGATATCTTTCTAGTATATGTCAGTCTGGATCTCACTGGAGGAACTTGAACACAGCATCAAATATGATGCACTACTGATAAACCCTCAACTGCACCTCCTCTCCTCTTCTGCCATCAAGAAAAGAAACTTAACCTTTTTCGTTGCTGCCATATATGCTGTTGGTAGGACACAATGTGTCAGACACTTTCTCTTATTGTCTCCAGCTCATTTTATAATCCCTTTTCCCTGCACAGTGCTTTGTGCGTTTATTTTCCCTTTCAGTCCTCAGGGATCCTGCTTTATGAAGTCTCCCGTGTCCGTGTGAGAACTGCCTCTCCACTGGCTGGCTCTGTGTGCAGAGGTATCCAGCTCAAGCTTGGTACTCTTCTAGATCACTTTGGCGTCAGAAATCTCAGCCATAACCAGAGTGATACTGGAACAAGGAGCATAAACATGCAGTGAACATACTGGTCTAGCTGGCTGAGTTGCTGAATAACTCAGCAGCAGTGGACATGCTGGCACACAAGTCTGCCATTGTCCACCTCAACGTGAGTTACAGAGCATGTTACAGAACTTTCCTACTAGCCCTATTGGCATCACAGGGTGTAAAACTTGCCTGAAAGCAGGCTACTGAATCATATGCAGTCCTAGCTTCAAGGCTAAGCATGGTCTGAGGGAAAAGACATGAGCTATTTCTCCACTGGAGATATTTCTTTGCCTTTAGGTTGTTAGGCAGGCTCCGTTTTATGCTTTAGGCTCTAGCTTAGTTCTAGAGCTCTGACAGGTTAAGTATGTCAGGTAGAGCTGATAGCCACTCCTGTTATCACCTAAGCTGTTTCTGATATTGAAAAGGTTACTGGTCATAGCTGTGTGTCCCCTGCCAATGAAGAGATGCAGTCCTGCCCTCTAGCCTTGCTCAGAGATTCTTCTCTGATGCCATCTGAAAAGAATTCCAGCAGATGTATTAGGGGCTCATTGTTCCAAGTGCTGGTGTCCATCAGCACTGGAGTATCATGAGGGTGGAAACTCATAGATAAGTCAGTATTTCTATGTTTCTAATTAAGACCAAAATTGATTTTCATCATCATCCTGAGAAACACCTACTTTCATGTCTAGATATGAGGAGCTTGTGCTACCTAACAGCTTTACAGACAGCATGCACCATGAGTGATCATGGACTTAGCAAACAGGAGGCAATAGAGATTCCACTGTAATGGTTTCCTTCTCTTGCCTCTTTTCTCTTCTTCCTAGTGCCCAGGAATCTTCCATCTTTCTGAATGGGTTGGTAATGCCACGACCATCTCCTTCACTAGAAGACTTGAAAACTTTCCATGGGATTTTAGTCCCAAAGGTTGTATGCTGTGCACAGTGAGACTACAAGATCAATCTTACGAACACTTGGTGTTACCATGCTTTGATGTCCTAGCTAGAACAGCTCTTCCTGCTAGCAAAAGAATCCTGGCCAAACATATTGCATTTCTTGACAATATTTTTTCGGTTTCCACTACATGTGTGGAGAAAGATACAGGGCAAGGCTCCATGGTCATTTCAGCATCACAGAGAAAAATCTGAGCTTGATCAAAGTGCTTCTGAGGACAAGGACCCTAAGAAGTTAAATATATGATGCACCAAAAGCATATTCATCTGCTTCATTGCAGTTGGTGGCACACTGCCAAGCACTGTTTGCCAAGTACAGTTACTTCACTTGAGAGAGTCACCCTGTTTCTCTAGAGAATTCCTGCACCAAGGACTGCATATGGATTTTACATTAAACAGTTATTGAATAAAAGACAAACAGTGTTTGGACTGGGGACTTGAGCTCAAGCCTCTCTTTCCTTAGAGGGCTTCCCACTTCTACTTTTCCACTTGCTTTGGACCACAAACTTCTGCCTTCTTTTTCACAAAATGATATTCTGTTTGACAGAGTGGAAAGCAGATCCTTACCTCTAGTTTCTTGTCCCAGCCGACTCATAAGGTAGTTTCCAATTTGTAGCCTCACATCCTTTCATTATTATGTGGTCCAGGACCCATATCTGCAACTCCAAATCCTTGATATTTGGGGAAAAAGGGGAATAGGGTGGTAACTACAGCTTCTGCCTCCCAAGATCATAATTTTGAATTCAAAGAGCAACATAAAACCTCTCACTGGACTTGGATGAAAGATTTATATGCAGTATTGAATGGCCAAGGCTATACAGAATCTGCCATACAGAAGTTCATATGCAAAACTTCATGCTCCTATGGAGAATAGATGAAGGTCTTGGTAATTGTGTTCTTAGATTTTCATATCAAACTTCTGTGAAAATAATTCTTAGATATGGAGGGAACTTGTATATGCTGTAGCTGGAAGCTGTGAAAGTAGAGAGCACAGCCTTCTGGTTGTTCTTCAAAACCCCTGTGCTTATCTGGAGGATCCATGATGAACAGCTAACACAGGCAAGGAGGCATAAACCCCCTTCCCTTTTGCTTGGAAACCATTAATCTCTGCTCTTGAGATTGTTAATCAGTCATAAAACCAGTAGATCTTCATCTCCTGGGTGTTTTAAAAGCAGCCTGTAGCATTTCCTGAGTTGTCTGTCAGTGACCTCCTGTAATAGAAAGCAGCTGATGGTCTGTATCATGGAACTGTTAGTCTTGAATTGGGGAAGCCCTGTAACAAACCTGTTCATGAGTATTAACTGTAAATGCCAGAACTCTTGCTCTGATTCAGGTGGGAGAGGAAGCAACCAGTGTCTTCCAAGAGGGTTTGAGTGCTTCCTGTATGTCTTTCACTGATATTTTTTCCCCAGTTTTTCTTCCTATTTTCATCTATGTTCTAGCCTGACTTTCCACCACTAAAAAATGCTGATGATTTTCTTAGCACGTACTAGAAAGAGTTGTGGTTGGCTTATCTACTCCACGTGTCCACTAAGGACTTTGCACCATGAGAACCTGAATTCCCAACATAATGTCAAGATACTGGATCTGATCTGGTGTCCCTGCACCGGTGATGGCACCATTGCCTCACTGAGTACCATGGACAGAGACACCCCCTTGCTGGCCCAGAAGTCCTGATCTGCAGCAGAAACTGCTCAACTCGAGACTGTAGCTCTCTCACTGGCAAAGGGATTTGGTGTAGGCAGCCCCAGTGCAGAAGTTACCAGGTCTAGTTCTTGGTAGAACTGTCTCTCTGCTGTCTTTCACATTTAAATAATCTGGGATCTCGTATGGGGCTCTCAGGGCTCATCTAGCAGCTATCCATGCCTTACTGGGCAAATGGAGTAGGCAGCAGAGTTGGTCCAAAGGGCTCTTAACACCCAAGGTGTACATTCCTGTCTGGAACATGAACCCATGTCTTCCTGGGACTTGGCCATCACACACTTGAACCAAGCTTTTGACTACTTTTGCTCAGACATTCCCAAGTAAAACTCTTTCACTGAAGATAAAAGTGAATCCTGACGACAACAGTACACTGGTTTGCAGGCTACAAGACACCATGTATGTGCCACCCAGAGTCTAGTTTAAAATCACAGAATCATTAAGGTTGGAAATGACCTCCAAGATCATTGAGTCTGACTTTTGAGTGAACACCACCCTGTCAGCTAAACCATAACACTGAGTGCCATGTCCAGTTGTTTCTTGAATGCTTCCGGGGATGCAGACGCGACCACTTCCCTGGGCAGCCCGTTCCAATGTTTAACCACCCTTTCAGTTAAAAAGTTCTTCCTGTGGTCCAGCCTGAACTTCTCCTGGTACAGCTTGAGGCCATTTTCTCTGGTCCTAGCACTTGTTGCCTGGGAGAAGAGGCTGACCCCTACCTGGCTACAGTCTCCTTTCAGGTGGTTATAGAGAGCAGTAAGGTCTCCCCCGAGAAAGACAACATATTACATAAACAGTATACCTTGGTTCAGTGTCTTCTTCCCAAGTCATGCTTAGCAGTATGACTTACAGTCATAGTCCCAGGCTATAGCAGAGGACATATCTATACGGTGATTTTTGACATACAACTGTGAAAGCATCAACTGGGATGCCTGACATTCTGTTGTGGGTGAGTGCAATATCATTAGGTTCTGGGAGGAGCCATGATAATGTCATGAATTGTTCCTCTTCTGGCTTTTCTATTTTGTGTTTTCCAAGCTAGCCCTCCATCACTGCCCCATTTCGAAGCACTGACTTGGCTGGCTCCCTGGCTTTTTCAGAGTTAGTTCAAATGCCTCCCTGGCACTCTGTTGAAAATCTGCCCTAGCTAGGTCCAGAACTTTGCTTTATTACAGTGACAGTCTGTTGTTCCATTTATTTATAGCCACTGCTGGGTGTTCTAAAGGTCAAGCCGTTTCCTCACAGAGCATTTCCAAATGGGCAGTACAGGGTATCTCTGCATTACTGTTTGGCTACTGTGACTTTCCCATTGAATATTAACCTTGCTCTCTGAGTGTTCAAGTGACATCTCCCGCCTGCTTCAGAAGAGGGTCCAGTTTCTGAGATCTGCCAGGTGATGACATGAGGTAATGCACTGACCTTTATCAGGCATTCTGTGCAGGACATAACCACCAGTGCTCATTCCAGTTTTGGGAAAGCAGTACTATAATCACTATTTGATCTATGCAGCTGAAATTCCTAATTCTTGTTGTCCAAGGAAGATGTTTGCCTGCAGGGAAAGGAACAGAGAGGATGGGGGAATCATCAACACTGGCACATATGTGAAAAAGAAAAAATAGTCATTACTTACCCTATGATAACTATGTTCCTTCCAATTACTGTTGTAATCGATACGGATCCTGTGGCCAAGCTTGTCTTGTTTTTCACAGTCCTCAGCAATACAGACTTTGAATTGTAAAACTTCTGCTGATACAGGGTTGTAGGTACCCTGACCTTTACCCAGTACAATGGGAATTCATGTGTATGATTCTAATAGACACACTATTAGAAATAAAATAATGATTGTCTTGCATGTATATATAGATATACACCTCCAGTCCATATTGACTACAGGGTTTCAGAGAATCAACTACCTTGGAGTAAATACCTGTTGCTTATTTTATGCTTCTATTTTACTGGAATATTTATAATATATTGTCAGTGTATTACAAAATGGGTCTTGTTGCCATGACAAATTAGCCTTTTTAAGTGGTGAATTTCCTGCACCTTCTAAAATAATTTTCTTGAAATACTTGCTGTTTTTATTATTGGCTCTTACTTTAATTACCATTTAGAAATGAACGGAATGGGAGGTACAACAGATTATCATTACTTATATGTTCAGCAGTTAAATTCATAGCTTGAAAACCAAATGTAACAAAATGCCCCACAGCTCTTTAACACTTTGCTTAATACAGTTGTAGAAAAACCTTAATTCGTGTTTATACAATCAGCTGTAGAGTGTTAAGGCTTCTGGGCAATGTGGTAGTTCACTAACACACCACCCACATGGGCTTTGTTTATCCTTTTAAACATAATCTGGAGCATCTAAAACCCCACTTTTTAGGAAACAAGAGAGTAGTTGGAGGAGAAAGGTCCTTGAAAACATTCTAGTCCCTGCCTGGTCTTGGCATAATATCCTGTCTGAGATGGTTGTAAAGTCACTTCTGCTTCTATACTGTGACTCTGTTAGTTTGGAGGAATTGGTTTAGGACAAAGAGAAAGCACCTTTTAATTTACCCAGGGTGTTCTGAGCTATACCTTGTGCCTTTTGAGAAAGACACCTTTTGGTATTGAATACTCTGTTGTGGAAATCCACTGTAATGATCAATAGAAGTTTAGCTTTGACACAGGGTGCTGCATCGGTGAAAAATATTGGAACCTGAAGTCCCTTTTACTAAATCTCCTCTGTCTTTTACAAGACACCAGCTATGCATTTATTCCAACTGTTCATCCAAAATGACTGATAGTTGAGTCAAATTCCTTCTTGGTGTGGACCCTTAATATTCCTAATTTTATATCCCTGTACTTGTACTAAGAGGTCATTGTCCTTAGCTGAGGTTATCATTTGGGAATGCTGTAGTGTAACTGATACCTATGACCTCTTAATAAGCATCAGGAGCAAGAGATTGGGATCATTCTACAACATGCCCTGGGGGTACTTTCCCTTCAAGAAGACAAGCTGGAACTGTTCAACTTTTTTCTTTCTTTCGGTTTTTTACCTTCGGGGGAAATTGATCGATTTGGAGATGATTATTCCATAATCTCCGAATTTTTCTCTTCTACACTGCACTGGGAACTCCTTGAAGTTTAAAGGGATGAGTCTCTTGTGTGCACTGTGGAATGAACCCAAGGAGTTTATGGGGACAGGAGTCCTTTTAGCACAGTTAGTGTAATTTTAGGCAAGTTTGAAACTAAAATACCAGGAGAATCTGTGGACAGAAAAGGGTAAATTTGTTATTAAATTTGTCTGACTAAGTGTGATCACTTCTCTCAATGGATGCTTCATTTGGGATTCATTTCCTGGGGGAAGAAAGTGTGATTTTCTCAAAAATGTAGACATATGAAAGACATGGTAGAACAGAGAGTTATCATTGAAACTAACTATAAAAGGTGAACTGGCAGTCAATATTCTGCTTATCTTGTGCTTAATCTTTTGAAATATTCAAACTTGTCAAGGAGTATTTGTCATGGATTAAATAATGACATGAAACACTGGAACTTCATCTGTGAAATTTTGGTTCATATTTACTCCTAAAAGTTTTATCAAAAATGTTGCTATACATGTACAAGAGATTTAATATTTTTCTGTGTAATATTTCTGAAGCATATAAAGTGCAGGAAATTATTTTGCCTTTATGTGAAAACAAGGAAAGTATGCTTTCAGGACAGAGAATGGACTGGAGCCTGTCAAGATGTCTTTTGAAATAGAGCTCTACATAAGATAGTGCCATGGATTGGCACTTAGTCAATGTGTATAATATATGGGAATTAGTTTTAAATTTCATAAAAATACCTGTCACTACTTTATTACCTCCCTCACCGTGACCAGAACTGGTGTCTCTCATTTGTTTTACTGCTGGATCCCAGCAGGAAGTGCAGTCTAATGACTGAAGGAAGGTTGGGTGACTCATGCGGGGGAGGCTGGAGAAGGGTCAAGTTTTTCAAGTACTTTGCAAGGCTTCTACCAGCTGTAAAAGCAAAGCACAGGGAAATGAGACTGGTAGTTGCTAATTCACCTTTCTCTGACAAATGCGGGCTTCAGCATGAGTGCATAACACATCAGTTTTACCATCAACACATTAATTAACATCATTAATTTTTCATGTGTATGTGTTTATTTCTTATTGTTGTTATCCGACTTCAGTACGTGGCCAGGAATGATGCTTGGATTTTTGCAAAACACTGAGCATGTTCGATTTTTCCTGTAAATTCAGTTTCTAAGCAACACATCTTTGTCCTGAACTATTTTAATGTGTCAATAACCATAGATTTCTGTATGATGCTAATTATTCTTCTAAACTGCCTTTGAAATACTTAAAACAGGTTTAATATTTGCTCCTTCAGTTATGTTCTGATTAGAAAATTGTGTATTACAGGACAATCATTTCTTCACAGGCATCTGTCAAGCCTGACTGGAGAATGTTCTTCAATTTTTGTCCATAGGTTGTTGTCTGTAATCTTTGCTTCACTGAAGCCAGTGGAAAAGTCATTATTATGTTCGCAGAGGGCAGGATTTCTTCTAGTGAGTTCAAATTCTCATTCTGTTTCTCTCAAGATTCTTCTCCTTGGCACCTTGATCTCTGCCTTTCTATTGCTCTGTCATTTTAAATTAGTCAGTGCTTAACCAACTTATTTTCACAAAGCACTTCCCAAACAAGCGACAGGCTGTGGCATTAACTGCAGTTATTTGCAAACAGCTTCCCGTGGCAGGTAAGTTTGAAAGTAGAAAAGCTTCCCCTGTCTGCCATGATACCAGACACTCCCTGGTAAAACTCTATGGTAAAAAAGGCTGAGGAAATGGAAGAATGCAGTTTATCTTATTAAAATTAGATTCTGCCTCTTTTGTGACTCTCTCTGACTGCCACTGTCGTTGATTTTTATCTTGTTATTTACTGTACTTGCTATTGAGACTACTTTTCTGTCCTTGTTATCTCTATACTTCCCATTCTCTTACTGAGGGTTTCTGGAACTGTGCTTTTATTTCTATTGCCTTTTTCACTATCTGCAGGTCAGGTACCCCTGCAGTTCTCCCTTTGGCTGAGAAGGGTAGGAATGATTTTCTGTGGTCCTGGAATATCCCAACTGCTTCTCTTTCTTGTCTGTTCTCCCTCCTTTTGCATTCTGCTTTTCTACTGTTAGTACCCTTTTTCCTCCACAGTATCTAGAGTAGTGCTACTATTCCTGTTGAGTACTTCAGTATTTCAGCAAGAATAGCAGAGCAAAATTCGGTCAAAATACTTGGTTTCATTCTACAGCCTCTGCTGGACTTGATGGTGCTTTTTATGGGAACCAAGAATATAGCTGTAGTCTCAGGTCTACAGCCCATCTTGTTATTTGCACAGTCATCCATTGCAACAAGTTTATCCTTGATTTGATCACTTTTTAATTATTTTTGTAAATGCTCTGGCTTTTGTGTAATGTTTCTTCAGGAATATACCATTGTGAATACCACTGAATGTATGACAAGTTCCCAAGTGGTAGGAACAATCACCCTTCATAGCATGGGACAAAAGAGCATTTGGAATTCCACAAAGCATATGTTTTTTTTGTCAGTGCAGGCATAGCTGACCCTGACATACTGTTGAGGGTGAGTTTGTGGATACAGACTTGGCTTCATGAGAGGCATGGAGCCTTTTCCATTGCGTTTCAGTTGTTGGACAGTGCCTGAAGTGCCTAAAATTTCTTGTGCAGTTCTCCTCTACAGGCATGGAAAGAGGCCCAATAAAAATTAAAGGCTGAATTCTAGCTCTTACAAAATTCATCATCTTGGATATGAAATCAAAGAGCATCTCTGTATGCTGTGAGTCCCACAGATTTTTTTTCATACAGTGGTTTTGAAACTGCACCTCAGTCAGTAGATCTGTGAGGGTGGTGAACAGGGCTATAATGAATGAATACATGTTCACCGAGTCAGAATTGTTCTTTGCATGTGGGGGAACCTTATGTTATATATACCTGTAAGAATTGCACAAGGCCTTTCATTCTCTAAGTTCCAAAATTTTTTAACAACTATTTACCTACAGCAGCATGAAATGTAGTCAGTTTTGTAGAAGACAGCAGCTAACACCAATGAGACATAGTAGGGGGAAACAAGAAATTCTGTCCAAGAATAATGTGGCAAGCCTACTGCTCTTGTGAAAAATGCCACAGGGTCTCAGTGTCCACAAAAAGCACCACAACTTTTGAGGTACGAGTGGGTGGATTATTCCACATGCACATTGTCAAAACCTGGCTGATGCTTTGTACTACTCATGGAAGTTTTGTGCTTCAGAATGGTATGGCTCTTCTTTGTCACCCCTTCGTTTCAGAGGTAACTGGCAGCACAGCCTCTTTTACCATGCACAGAGAGAGGCTGGCCCTGATAAATCAGCCATAGCTGGGGAATATTCTGCCTCCAAGGGCTGTTGGTCCCAGACATTCTGAGTCAAGGAGGTGAGGAAGGCGTTCAGAGTAGTGTTCAACCCTAAAGTCACATTCTGGCCCTCCCTTGTCTCCTTATGTCTACTCTCTGGGAGCTCTAGCACAATATTTTGACTTGTGAGCCCAGAGGGTTGACTCTGTGGCAGATGCTTAAGGTAATTATGGGCTTACTTATACATTTTGCTGTCAAATTACGTAACTTTTGATAGAGGACATAATGTATGCTTTCTAATGCACACTCATGGAAGCTTGGGGTTCTGCCTCTTACTACGTAGCTTCAAAATCAAACCACATGTTTTAACAGAGCCCAGTACAATCGCCATAAAATGTGTGCAGCATTCCACCTTTTCCTTCCATAACATTCTAGGATGTATAAATACAGGATACTCTGTGGAAGAAAAGTTTGGATTTGAAACCTTTAACCGGGATATGTGGAATGTGTTTACCAAATCATGGAAACTATTAGGTGTACAGGAAATGTTGTGTATGTAAGTAGTCAATATGCTCTTAGTGAATTGAGACATGGAATAATCATTCTTCCATCAGCCAAGTGCAGTAAATGTGGTTTGCAATCCAAATGTTATTTGCATAGTTTATAGGGCTTGCCAGCTATTTTCTTAATGAAGTATATAGTTTTAGCAGAACTTTATGCCTACTTCTGAGGAGGGGGAATGGGAAGAGCAGAGAACCACATCTTTGACAAACAAATGAAAAAGAAATTTTGATTATTTTGTTATTGACTAAAAATAAGTTTTCATTATGGTTGCATTTGGTGATACTGGAACTGAAGAAATTTTACTTGGAATGTAACAATGGTAGTTAACATTTCCTCTGCTCCCATGGAAGTGTCCTTTGGATGGCAGAGAGATTTTTCAGCAAGCATCTTTTTCTTAAGAAGATATTGCAACTTCTGTCTGGCTCTAAGTTGTACATTGTAGTATCCTCTTTCTCCTTCACTCTCATACATTGCTTAAAATGCTAGATAAAAGGTTCTTCTTTCTTACTCCTTAAAATGAGCAGTTAAATCACAGTGAAAGAAGAGTAATTGCATGTTAATTAGATTGCATATTAGCTTTAGGGACATGGCTCCAATACAGAACTCTGTAGTTGTCTTTTGTATGATAGCGTTTGCCTGTAAATTCCGGTATAATTGTATTGTATGTTTCAATCAAAAATATACTTCTCAGTTAGCATTTTTGGTAGCATTTCAGCTATAAGAAACAGGGACAGTCTTTTTTTTTCCCCTCAAGAAGCTGTCCATCATCTCCAAAAAGTATCTATATTTGTGCATGGATAGCTAGCCTATACTGGTGAAATGCCTCGAAAATAGCATGTGTAATGTTATATTATTGTGTAAGTAAAGACTGCAACACTCCCATTTTCCAGACCTTATGGGCACAATCAGGTGTACCATATTTTAAGAAACACTAAGCCTGTCTGAGCTTATGCCTGCAGAATCTTATGCTTCTCCCTCTATTTCTGGGGTTTTTTTGCCTTCTTTTTTTTAACACAGACCTGGGTCAGATTTATGTAGTTCATTTGAAGTTCATGTAGTGAGTGTATTAATCATTCAAAGACCAATAGCTAAATAAAATTACTTAAAATTTGTGACTCTGAAACTGATCTCATGAATTGTCTTCTGTTCTTTGGCACGATCCTTTTGTACCCAGTCTGCACTGTTTTCTATGAGCTGGAGCAGAAGGGAGGAAAGAACAAAATTCCTATTTCCAATCTAAGGCATACTTGATGACTTTTTTCTTCCCTGTTGTTTAAAATTAGACCTGTTCACTGAGCCTACTTCTTCAGCATTACTACCACTGTTTTCTCTAAGCTGAGGAAGCATAAAGAAATTATTCCCAGACTGAAAGCTAGTAAACTTCAGACTAGAATTTACCTTTACAGGTAAAGGTAAGTAATTTCACAGAATATTAACCTTCTTCACATTGCCTCATTATTCAAGGCTGGGTCTTTCTAACTCCTTTTCATCACCCCCAATTTCTCATTCGTTTTAAAAATTTCTTACCTGTCTTCCATTCTGTATTACATTTGCTTAGAATACAGAAGGTACTTGTGCTGGTAGAAAGGGAATAATGATGTGTGTTTCCTATGCCAAGTTTTTTTAAAAGAAAACTTACGAGTAGTAGAAATCCATTCATCAAAAACTATTGTTTCTCATTTTAAGGATTTTTGTGTTATGATTAGTTGTCTGTCCTTTCAGTAGATTCATAAATGAAACAACCAATATGGTTATTCAATACAGATTTGAGGAAGAAAGTGAGGAAATGTTTCTATTTAACTGTTGACAAGAAAATTAATGAAAGCCGTTGCTCCCTCGTGAAGAAAATAGGTTTAAAGTCCGCTCATTTCTTCCATTGTTAAACCATGAGGACGTTTCAAGCTATTTAAAATAAGTGATCCTGAAAAGCCAGGGTACACGAAAGAGGTTCAGAGAATGCACAGCGGAATGTGGAGGGGACTAGGTGAGGATAGATGAGTTAGACAAATTACTGTTACTTTTCACAAGTAATCACTTACTTATTCTTACTTACATCAGAATCCTCTGCTTTGTGTAGATAATTAGTAAATTTAATGTTTTCATCCAGAGAAAGGCATGCAACAATACAGCTTTTTTTTTTTTTTTTAAATAAATTTGAACTTCCATTTTGAGTGATTGGTGAAGAAATACTGAGTGTGTCTCTCTTAAATGCTGCCTGTCTGGGGTTTAGCTCCTGATGTGACAGTACTTTTTTTGCCTTAAGCCTTTGGTGTATTTATCCTCACAGTGTCTCAGAAAGGTTAGGAATATCTAAGGATGCTTGAAAATTAAATAAAAAATGAACTTAATTACTGAAGGTGAGATACACATGAGGTCATGATCCCAAAACACTGTTTCCCAAAAAAGACACCTTTCTGGCACATTTAGTGGTCTCTTCTCTTGTCTGGGGCCCAGAACTACCAGTTTTCTCTAAGCTGAGTAAGCATAAAGAAATTATTTGTAGACTGAAAAGCAGTAAACTTCAGACACAAATTTAACTTTACAGGCAGAGGTAAGTAATTTCACTGACTATTAGCATTCTCCACATTGCTTTGTTCTTTTGACCATCCCACAATCTAACACTTTTCACCACCTCTTCCAGGCCATCAGTGAAGGAAACTTTTGCATATGAAGTGAAATGGTATACCAGGAAATTATTTTTCAGGAATATTCCAAATTTTGGGCATTAAGATGCACAGATTATTTTGAAAGGAAAAGTAGCACACAAGAAAGACATAATAATAAGTCTGCCTTGCCTATTCAGTTCATTTTTAAATAGCATCATGCAGTTAAAGTGCAGGAAAGTGCTGCTGGAGATCCTCTGTTAGAGCCTTGAGGAATGGAGGATGTGAAGGGGAGGTTCTTTATTCAGTGGTGTTGCATTTCTCACTGTTGTTTGCCCTTTTCCCCTTGGCTTAAGGGGGAAAAGAGGAATATATGGCACTCCAGGATGGAATTACTGATACAAGGCAAACCTTATTTAATTAGAATTATAAGTTAGGCTTTCCCTTATATGAGTTATGCCAATTAATACTGTTACAGAGAAGCAAGTCACGGTGCATGCATATACAGCAATCATTCCCACAACAGATTTCCATATAGCTATAAAACTGAAACTGTAAAACATGGTTCCCACGTTGTCCTCTTCCCATGACAGTTTACACCATTGTATTTGGGATAAAAATTGAATTCTTGTGACTCTGAATTTAAGTTTTGTTGAACTTGATTGAGAAGATCTGGAGGTATAAAATTTGGACCAACACTGCTTTGCTACATGCTTATATGTTGATTTAAAATACAGGGTCCTATCCATCAAAGCTTCTAGTTTAGAAAACATCTTCTGTGAATCTTCATGAAAAGTATAGCAAGCTCTTATACAAATGCCTATTGTTTATAGAATTTTATTCAGAAGTGTGTCTTATCTGAGTTCTCAAATACCTCTCTCTGCAACTCCAAAGTAAAGAATGAGGCTTTAAGATTAGAGGCTAACATCTGCTAAGTCTGGCTGTTTTGCATATCTATATACCATATAAATTTGTCCAAATGATTTGCAAATAGGTATGCATTAAAGTATAACCAACATTTAGTTTACTGACCATAATGTGCTATTCATTGAAACAAGATTATGACTTGCAGATGGATTTCTAGTCTTAAGTAATTTTGCAGATGTGTAAAAAGTCTTCTCTAGAAGAAATGAAAGGATGGCAAATGGTGTTAAGTAAGGTGAAGTGGATAACATGATTGCTAAAATCTTTAATTGCTGAATAAATATCTTAACAGCTGAAAGGATGCAGAGGTGCCTGAGATCCATGTCTGTTTTCACTGAAAGCTAACAAGACAGTCCTCTGCTCTTTTACCCTCATTACTGCTCCAGTTTAATTTATGAAACTTACAAGCTTTAAGTATTGGCATGAATAAATGTGACTGGACAAAACAGTAAACAGGATCATGTCTCTGTGGTTTTAAGTAAGTGATGCTAAAAGCAGAACTAGCATCCAAAATGAGGGAACAGAACTTTGGATTTCAATGTAGTCACTTCAACATACAGAGATTAACCTTTCCTCTAGAAGCAGAAGTTAGGTATAACTGTGGCAGCTTTCTTCAGCCTTTTATTTGCTGTTACTTATTGCTGTTTGCTAGAGGAAGTGAAGATGGAAATACCTGAGGAAAGGGCCTTGTGCCTAGTGTAATAATCAGATTAATTTGGGAACCTAAACTGTATCTGTTCAGAAACTCTTCATTCATAGTATGCATGTTTAGTTATGTTATACTTCCTTTAGAGGAAGGCTGAGCATGAGCAAATAATGGATGTTCAGGCCCCTGTACTGCTGAAGTTACCCAGAATTTTGCATTGGGGTCTGGATATTAAAAGGGACGAGGGTGATTAAGAAGGAAAGCTTATTGCATAGATGGGAGTAGAATGGATCACTCTGCAAAGACTCTTGCAGTAGTAGTGAGCAGTGACTGTGTTATGTCTGCATTGTATGGTATAATGCCATGCACACAGTTCAGCTCTCTAAGAAAGAGAGTTGTATTCACTTTCAAGTAAACAACTTTTCTTTCTCAGGATGCTGCTTCAGTTCCGGGGCTGGCAAGATCCCCAGTAGCTTGGGTATTTCGTGTTTGCGTTAATGCACAGCGTGCAAGTGCCAAGTCTGTATTTGATTTGCAAAGGACAGAAATGTACTGGTTTCTGCTTAATTTCCTTGTTGATGTTGTATGTTGTCTCCATGGTGTGACAGACCTTTGGTAGAGTCAACTCTTTGAGATAGAAATTTCAGTAGCAAACGGTAGTTCCTCATCTGCGTCCTCTGAACTTGGCAGATGCCTGAATCCAAGTGACAGAGGCTTTATCTTGGAAGGCAGAGGTGCAGTTTATTTCCAATGCATTGCTCATCCTGTAGAACTTGTCTGTTCACTGTTGGCCTACTGCAAGTTACAGGAGTGCATGGGTACCTTTCTGTACAGGGGAACAGGTTTCTGTCTGTTAGCAGTACTTCTGTGTCACACCCTCATTACAATGTGTTTCATTTTATATTCCATTTTCCTTGTTAATTTGATCCTGTCAGTAGTTAAAACCAGGTAATTTGATCCAGAAATTATGTGAATCATCTATGGAGAATTGAAGCGTACAGAAATTTAACATGAGAGAGAGACCTGTCTTGCACCTGTTTTTTTGCACTAGTATACAGTGACCCTAGAGAAGTTAAACAAGGAATTTTCTTTTGAAAGAGAAGGCAGAAATTCTGCATGATATTAAGGAGAAAAGAGCCTCAGGGAGGATCTTTCAATCACTGTGAGCTGACAAAAGGCTCCAGAGCAGCACAGTCCACTTTTAGTGTCATGTTGAAGAATGGAGACACAGTTCAAGGGTGTGCTATTAGTATCACCAACCCAAACTTCAAGTGTGCATGTGATGGAAAGGACCCTGCTGTAGACAGCTAGTTCATCTGCTGAGTGTTAGTAACATGAGAATACTAACAGGTCATTTCTTGAGATCTTGTTAAAGTTAAAGCTCAAAAAATTCCTCAAGAAATTTGAGTCATTGGTTTATTTATCATTATTTTTAAGCTGAAGCAAGCTGACTGTTTTTTAAATATAGAAAATGAAAACAAAAGAGAACAGCCAAGAGAAGCACAGGCACTGCTGTCATCTTTATTATTACCCTGTGCCTCACTCAGGTGGTGTTCACAGTTACCTGGACTACTATCAGACTCATGCCTCGAGGACATCTACAGTGCTCGTGAGACAGGGCTTTATAGAGCAGACTCACACAGCACTCTGTTTCAGAAATGAAGTGATTGCTGGCCAGGAGAAATGAAAAGGGAGCATTACATTAATTCCCACTGCAAATGTGATCTGGACCAACAAGCTGTAACCTGTGCTGACAGGGAAATTATCCTTGCAACTGTATTTTAAGGGGGAAAAGCATTTTTGGATAAGATGTAAGGCAGTTTCCCTTTGGAGGTGTGGGGGATGGCCATGTTACAAAGGACAGGGTGAAGCTCTGGAGTGGGAGACCATAGAAGGGCTCTAGTTAACAACTTTTTGAGGCATCCATGTGTCATTCATCAAACTTGCCTTTTGTCTGTCTGAAAGCAGAATAAACAAAGGAGATGGGCTCCTACATCATTCTTCTCAGTGAAGTAGATAATCTTGGTTCACTGAGCAGAATATAAAAACAAGTCATTCTCGATGGCATATGCTATGATGAATGCTTGATTTTGAATGTCTGAGGAGAGCACACCCTCCCCTCAAAGCCACAGTCTGAGTATGACACCCGCAGCTTCCATGACCAAAGAGGATGAGAAAAATGTTTTAAGGGAGGAGGTCTTGATGGCACATCAAGGTAGGCGTTTATAAACTGTCATGACAGAAAGCTCTGTGTGAGAACAAATAAATACATGAGCTTGTTTTTTCAATTTATAAAACTGTGTTTACCATGGTTCATAAAAATGGGAGCAGTAATTAGGATCAGTATGCAAATGCTATTTAAACTCGCCGCAATTACTCCCTACCTATACCTTTCTTCCCCATTTTCTTTTCTCCTCCAGCACACTTAAGCCAAAACACAACCCACACCAAACTGGCCCTGCAGCATCAAATCCGACAGATCTAAAAATAAGGGAAACTGAATGCATGAAGTTGGAGATTTTATACAGGGCACCTGCCAGCTTTTCAGGAGCTAACCAGAGGAGTGTTCTCTGAGTAAAGCACCTCAGGAGACCTGTCCTCTATCATGTATAGGTTTGACATTAAGATTAGTGGATGAGAACAGTATTGTAAAGGATGGCTGAAAGGAGTCTGAGGGACAAAGTGGATGGCAAAACAGAGTAATAATGTTCTTGTATAAAACCATATACAGTAACGGCATTTCTCCATCTTTCATCAGCCAAAGTTTTGAAGTGGTCTAAAGATGAAATTCTGTAGGAGAATAAAATGGTAATTTATACTTCACTCTACAGATCAAACCCTGAGAGCCTCTGACATCATACAAAAAGGTTGTTTGGCCATTGGTTTTATGTGGATGGCCCAAAACCCAGGAGGACCACAGCACACCGCCACAGAATTCAGGCATGTTTGCCCCTCTTGAAACAGTCTATGTCATCTTTCTGTGCCTCTGGTAACTAATGATGATTCATTGCCAGTAGTACACTGGTCTGGGTGTTGGATGGTTCATCTTCACCTCAGTCTCGTTCTGGCAAAAAACACATCAATCATTCAGTGCCACCAACAGAAACCAGAAGAATGTAAGTCTGCCAGCCATTTCTTCATGCACACAGTCACCAGGAAGGGTAATGTCAGGAAACTGTGTGGCACCCCACAAGAAAGCACTCTTGGGCATACAAGCAGTAGTCATCTTAGGGGAAAAACAATACATGGAGTCACTGCATGACTCCATACATTATTTCCTCTGTGCCCATGGGACCACAGATGAGTCAGCAACAGTTCATGCTTTGTAGTAACAAAAGTAGCTGACAATTGTAACAAAATCAGTATGGATGCTTGGTTCTCATCCAGGGCCAGCGGGAGGTTCTCAACCAACAGAGCCAATGCAGTCTAGTCTATCAGGACATCTGTTGCTTATGAGGGGAGTATTGTAAACAAAGAACAGCCCTTTCTTCTTGTTTTATCTGCTCATTAACAATGTGATGCCTTGTGAACCATAAACATACAGCTTGTGTTAGTTACTGGCTTTGGTGCTGATTATAGTGTTGTCAGATAGGAAGTCGCCTCTTTTCAGATATTTGCAGCATTGTTGCAGGTCAGGAGAGGAGCTGCATCACTGAGGTGACCAACTATCTTAGGGTATGATACCACTGAGAGCTGGTTTTCAAACTCCATAGAAAATTCCCCCTGAAAGGGAACACTGAAAGCTGTAAAGCCTATACTGAAAAACAAAAAGCCACAACTGCACTGTGCCAGAGGGAGACCACATGAGAGACTGAGGCTGTCACCAAAATGTCCTTGCAGGAGCTGGATATTTTTTAAATGAAAAATTACAAGAGATGAGGGGAAGCAGGTGATGCCCTAATGCAGAGAAAAGGTCCCTCCCATCTCTCCCAACTTGTGGAAAAACCTTGTTGCTGAACTCCTTACTATGTGATTGATTTAACCCTCAGGGTGTGGGGGAACACTACCACCAGGCAGCCAGAGTGAGAGGAGAGCTTCCCTTCCGCAGTTACACAAATAGTGGCCAATCTTTGCAAGAAGATGACATAAAAACCTTGTAAGTTGTGCATCAAAGAGAAGGATTAAATCCCACATGATTCTGCCAGATGTCCAGTTAAGTCCCTGAATCATGGAAAAGAATCATGAAAAAGAATCATGGAAAGCTGGGATTTTTTTTTTTAGTGCTATAATGTTCACAGACAAGAATAAGTCACTTCTCAGGCCCCATCTCAACTCTTGTG
>NC_046333.1:107403412-107485912 GCF_000738735.6 Corvus cornix cornix | reverse complement strand
GCTCTCTTCTCCTTGTGTGCCTGTTTGTATGTATATGTGTAATATCTTTAGTTTTGTGGGGGTCTTTTTTTTTTTTTTTTATTTTTGTCTCTTGCCAAGTGATACTGTACTTTGTAGGAGAGTGTCTGTTTTCTGCCTGTCCTCGGGTAATGTATAAAACATGGTGCTTCAGGTAGAGATGAAGGGTAAACTGATGTCCCCCTAAATGGCCAGCCTGTGTATGCACCTAACACTTCACTGAGCAATCTGTCAACATGTCAGCAACACATGTTTTATAAAAAGCCTCCAGTGGGAGCAAAGGCTCCTGCCAGGGCTTAGGAAATGCTTTGAATTCAGCAGATTTCTATTGCTGGAGTCCCCCGAGGTTCCTTTTACAATGCCTACATTTCAGAAATTTGAACTTGGGACCCTTAGGGGGTTCTCTCCGAATGCCTGAAAATGTAGAGTTATATTGTTGCGTGTCCCCAAGCGGTCTTTACTAATACCTGAATTCGGAGAAGCTGGAAATTACAGAGCTCCCCAGGGGGAGCTTTATCCACACCAGGAAGAAGAGAATAACTCTGCAGGGAGATTGCTTAATGCATTGCTGAAATAAAAGAATTTGAGAGAGATGGGTTGAAGTGGGTTTTTTTTTTTTCTTCTTTTCTGGCCACTCCTTCGGCTTAGCTAAGTCCTTAAAGACAAAGTCAGGGTAAAGAAGCAGCTGGGCTTTTTTTAATGAAATTTTAGATGTGGCTTTTGAAACAGTGAGTTGACACGTACGTGAGTGGATGTGCAGGCATACACACATCCTGAGAATGTTCCTGTTACATGTAAAAGTTTATTTTGCTTCTGTGGTGCATCCTTGTTTTTCCCTGTGTCCATCTCCCTCAGATGCCTGAGTGTGCTTACCTTCTCTTGTACTTGCTCCTTCAGAAGTACTCCTCCTTGCAGTTTTCACACCATTACTAACTTGACTTACATTGCAGTTTGCCTGCCCACTTGCGTGGTGCCTTTTCCTGGAGCAGGCTTGCCTCCCTCCCAGACCAACAGGACGTGGCTGAGCCTTTTCCTGCTCAGAGTGTGCTGCGCTGGTGCTCACCTCCCCATCCTCCGTCTGTCCCTTGCCTTGGGGACAGTCTGTGCATGCCAAAGCCAGGCCAACCCCGCGCATGTCCCAGATACGCTTCACAAGGCAAGGGATAAATTATTTTTAAAGGCACCCTCTGGTTACAGTAGGAGGCTTCACGTTATACCGGCCGTGTTTTTGCCAAGCTTCCAGGACAGCAGGAAAATGTGAAACCCAACTGTGTGCTTTTTGTCATCCCCAGAAAGGCAAAAGCCTCTCTCCTTGCAGGCTGCTTTTCCAGATCTTTCCGTGGCCGGCTCTTGACACTGCATCGCCTGCCCCTACAGGGAGGGAGCCGGGGCTGGGCTGTTTCCCGCAGTCCCGGGGGACGCAGCCCTACCTCGGAGGCCGGCGCTGAGCCGTGTGCGGACAAAGAGGAGCGAGCGCTCGCACACGGCTCGGCCGGCCCGTGCAAAACAGTTCCAGCTGTGGCTGCTCATGGATTTGGGGGAGGGGGAGGGAAGGCATCGCCTTGTGTTTTAGGTGTGGCTGCACGCATGGAGCCTGCTCGAAACGTTGCTTTTAACTTCCTTAGAGGAGGGGAAGGGATATAAACAGTGAGTGATTCTCAGCTCAGGGAAATTATGAGTGTTTTAAAACCTAAAGTACAGTTTCAGGTGGAATTGGCATTTTGCTCTGTTTGGGGGAGTATAAAAATAGTTTTCCCCCCGCATTCTACAGGAAATCTTTTCCTCTGGCACTTCTCAGTAAATGAAGCAAACTGCACAGCATTTGGATTTGGTGGCCCTAAATGCTGTGAGCTTACAAAAGACACGTCTCACTTTCAGAAAGGCTAGCTTTTCCTAGTTTGCTGGGTGATTTTCTTTCTCATTTTTCCTCCAGAAATGTATAAGGTGGCAAAATTAATTACACCAAGTGCAGGCGTGAAAAGTTTGATAGCGCATATGGTTTTAACTAATGTTTTTGCTGATGTGGCTGCTGTTCTCTGAAGGCTCTCTGTTTACTGTGGCAGAATAATTGACGATCAGGGGAGGCTTTTGATCACCCACAGAATAGTAGATGTTTGGGAAAGGCTAGGATGGAGGGGTTTGTGCCATTCAGAGATGAGAGAGTAGGAGCTGGGGCTGGCATGTGCCTTCTGTAGAGGGATCTATTTAAAAAGAAAATGTAAACTATTCTTGCCTTCCCAGAGTATGAGAGCCAGGCAGTATTTTTTATCCTTAGGAAAAGTAATGAGAAGAACCTGCTTTTGATATTTGTAAGTGTAAGTCAAGCTGAGCCTCCTGCTATATTTTGGTAACACTTTCACTGGACAGAATGTTTGTCCTGTTCATTACAAAAGTGGTGCCAGCTGCCTGTCTGACAAAGCAAGTGTATTTAAAGTGCCTCACTGTGTGTTTAATGCATTTGAAGAAGGTGTTTTGTATTTTAAGTACTTATAGGCGTCCAGTGAAACATTTGCATCTGGCACCCTTTTTAAAAATAAAAGAGGAGACATTTTCTCTTCCATGTGGTGCCTTTCATGAAAATACATCTGTCCTCTTCAGTACCCATTATTGAAAAGAGAAAGGTTTTGTACTTTGGGATTTTTAATTTTTTTCTATTTATTTTATTTGTATTGGTAAGAAATGTGTCTCTCATGAATAATGTCAGCGGGAGTTTCCCATTAAATGGTGTTGAGCATGTCATGGACAACTCGATTTAACTTTTAAATTTTCTATTGCCTCCTTAGGAAGGATCCAGATAGTGCATCAGCATAATCTTAAATTTATTTCCTGGGGAGGCCACATTTCTTGTTTTCCCAACCCCCAGCCCTGAACACAAAGTCCTTCTCTTTTTCAGTGTAACTTCAGAGCAAAGTCGGCCTGCCAGAAGGAGTGCTGCTGCACTGGTTTCCCTATCTCAGACACCGAAACACATTATTTTTGAACCATAACCCGTCTGCCCTAAGGCTCAAAACCAAGACTAGTCTGAACCCTGATCTCTGACACCGCACGATGCACTGCGTCACTTCTAGCAGGCCAGTGTGTTGCATTTTCCTCCTTTCCATATGAGTATAATGTCATTTCTTATCCTTTCTAAGATTTTCACCCTGGAGAAATGTGGTCAGGATTACTTAGAGGAATTGAGTACAGCTCAGTACTTTCAGTTTGACTCAGATGCACTAGGAACATGCAGTTGTGCGACCCCGTGTTCTTAACCAGAGTGTCTTTTTAGAAGCCAGCAAAGAAAGACAAGCAAGGTTTCCACTGGAGAGAGGTTACTTTCACAGCGATGCATCTCTTCTATGGTAGCAGGCAATGTCATTTGCCTTGTCTTCTAGCAGAAAAGGAAAAAAAGTCCAATTGCATCAAAGTGGAGAAGCAAAACACAAGTTATGTAAACTATTTTTTTCAGTTGTTAGTATTCCAAACTACTTAAGCAACCACTAATTAATTTTTATTTCTTTTTAGCACTTGTTTCCTTTCTGTTGTTGTTGTTTTTCAACTTGGCACATTTGCTGTATCATAACCATGCACTTGATTTGATGTCTACCCCTGGGCTCAGAGTAGGTACTTCAGAAAGCAAAATTAAATCATCATTTCTGTTTAGCTGGTTAGATATGCTATCAGGAAGACTTAGCCACGTTTCCCACCTGACGGTGGTTGTGAAATGTGTGCACTGCTTGCTTTGTCAGCGGAGTAAATTTTAAGTGAAAGAAAGAAAAAGAGGAATCCTGTTTGAGCAGAGGTTGTGTTTTGTTTGTACAGTGTGCTGCCAGGCCAGAGTGATGTTTCTTTTTTCAATGAAGCCTGTGTATTGTATGAATGACTAAAGCTTTCAGCAGCCTCATCATATAATAGTGTCATGAGTGATTGTCTCACCCATGTGTTAGAGCCTGCTCTGTCTCATAGCAGCTTCTCTGAATATTGACAATTTCCACAATAAAAGGAATCAATATGTAGAACAATGCAGAAACTTCTAAACAATAAAATTAAATTAAAAAGTGCTGTCTGAACTGGAAACCCAACATAACACTTCTCATGAGGTACACGATAGAGTTGTTTGTAGGACACTTGCTAGGCTCTTGAAGTCGTCACATTTCTAGTGATGGAAAAGTGACAACTAACAGGAAAATTTAATTTTCCTTTCCCTGATCCTTTGCGAATCAACCTTCCATTTCACTGGGAGGTGTTTGTGTGGTTAGGGTGCCTGGGTAGGACTGCTTCCAGTGAAGTTCAGGGTTTATTTCTGAGTCCTGCAAATGGGAGTTTTTCTAGCCTCATTTACTAGTCACAGCAGTTTGGGAGATGTGCTTTTGCCTGACAAGGTAAGCACTGGGCAACTGAGCCTGTTTCTGGTTTATTGGAACTCCCAAATACCAGCTGTGAGCGAGCTGAAGGAAAAAGACTGTTGTTTTGGCTTCTGCAATGTGGCAGCACCTCAGAAAGCTGCTTGGGCAGGTGCCTGCCTTTAGATAGATAAACAATTTTCTCAACTTCATTGACTGTGTCACACCTCTTTGCCATTGCTAGGGGCTGATGTGAGTGTATCTCAAACAGAGGCTTATGGTGTAATGTCCTCCTGTTTTAATCTAGACATTAATATGAACAGCATTCTGGTGAGGACCACACGTTGTATTTTCAAGTGAAAGAGACATAAAGTCATAGAATTACAGAATCATTTAGGTTGGAAAAGACTTCTGAGATAATAAAATCAAACATTTTTCTGATCACCTCTTTGTCAACTAGACCATGGCACTAAGGGCCACATCCAGTCTTTTCTCGAACACTCCCAGGGATGATGACTCCACTACCCCCCTGGGCAGTTCATTCCAGTGTTTAACAACCTCCTCCATGAAGAAGCTCCTCCTGATGTCCGGCCCAAATCTCCCTTGGTGCAGCTTGAGGCAGTGCCTCTCTCTGTTTTGTCATCACCCCCTTTTTTCTTCTCTCAGTGTTGTCACGTTTAACTAGTTTAGTTGTGAGGAGTGTCTGAAAGACATCAGTGATATCTTGTTTGCTGCCCACCTGCAAGAGCAGCAGGCACGTGCACCCAAATGACAACTTACCTCATGATAGAAGGGCAGCGAGAGTGTGCCCTTTTCACTTGTATTCTTGTCTGGTGTTCTTGTTTATCAGTAACAAACTTGTCTGTGTTTGTGATTTCCTATGTCCTTGTTTTTTAATGGTGGAATCATCTGGTGCTTAATGTGGTAGGAACATGAAGTAAATGTCCTGTTCTTTGGTTGCTCTAGAGGAGACTGATTTCTTCACCCTGTCCTACCCTACCCCCTTGCTCCACCCCGTTACGGTTACCTAGAGTCTGCTGATGTGCATCTAGGATGATTGGAGCTGTATCCTCAGGAAGGCACTGAGAAAATAATTCTTTTCTACCTGGCTCTCTGTTTTCTGAGAATTTATAGGAACTTGATATCCCTGAGTGAGATTTAGTTGCAGTTAACCAATGGATCCAAAACTTAGTAAGTGGGGTATACACAGGCAGGTGGATGCTGTTGGATAGCATATGCTTCATTTTTTGGGGGAAGTTATTTAATTTCCTGCCTCAGAAGTGGTCCCAATACAGAGTTCTGGGAATGGAATATTCCCTCAGCTGCAGTCTCTCGCTTCAGTATTATCCTTTAGACCCCCAAAATGCAATGTTATCTGTCAGGTTGAAGAGCTCTGGATGGGAATCCCAGTGAAGCCCATCAGTGCCGCTTCTTAATCAGCTGGAGAAGTCACTGCTCAATGATGTGGAGCACCCCTTGCCCCATCCCTTGAGTGCAGAATCCAGCCTGGGATCTCTTGTGCAGCAGTGCCTAGTGTTAGGAAAACATATTTGTTTTGCACAGCGTAGAGGAACAACAGAGCTGCTCATTGTCTGGCACATACCTTCTTCCTCAAGGCCCATATTTTGATCTCTGTGTCTCCTTCTAAAATGGCAAATCTGCACACTTCCAAAGTAATTTTACTTTACCGGAATAAGGGCTGCTGCTGCATTTTCTATATTTTTTTTTTCTCAAATGTGGTATCATGTGTTGAATTGGAGTATTGTGTCACTGCAGTGTGTGACATTACACTGTAGAATATAAAGCTATAAAAGTCTGTAATTTATAAAACTATATTAGGTGCTTACTGTATGTATTATGGCCTTGTAATTCACCATCACCTATCATTTATTCTATATATAATTCCATTGAGACTTTTGGTGACATTATAAAGGAAAAAAGTGTAGCTCAAGTGGCTTGTCATCAGAACCCCAAGACAGAATGTCCTTGTATTGCTTTATATAATATTTTTAGTATTATCCATAATGCAAGAATAAGAAATTTCTGCTTCACACAGTTCTAGTTTATGATCCAGGAATGTTACTTGTATCTGTCAAAATACCCTGAGTGGGAGATGACACCAGGTGCTCCCACCACCTCATTGAATACTTTGTATTAGATTGTCCTATCATGTGCTTGTATAACAAGGTAAAAACATTTAGTAAAAAGTTTTCCCAGCTTTGCACTGTGTGAGGCTTTGCTAACTTCACTTGAAGAAGCAGCTAATTTGTTTGTTCCTGAACAAATTCCAAATCTTTCTAATTGGGAATTGTCAAATATACCTGAGGTCTTCCGTATGTTGGAAAACTGAGTAACAGTATTTTACACTCACTGTTCAAAGTGCTCTGGAACTGCTATTATATTTATGATGTTTTAGAAAACACAGAATATCACAATCCATTTTTGTTCTTAAAGTTAGTGAATTAAAACAATAACAGTTTTGTAATACATCTAAAATCACAAGCTCTATTTCTAAGGAAACAAAGCAGCAAAGCTCTTCACTTGCAGCTGAAGAATTATGTGTAGTGTGGTTTGGATGAACTCACGGTCTGGCTCATCAGGTTAGTCTGATGTCTGTGCAACAGTTTTGGTACCTTCTTCATCAAGTGTGCTGAAAGCCAGCACTGTCCCAGTTTCAACAGGAAGCATCGGTGCAGCTGAGTCTCTCTCCTTCGCTTTGTGGGCGTGCAGTGGCACCCCTTACTCAGGGATCTTCCAGTTGGATACTCAGCTTGTGTGAGCTGGGTGATGTTCTTGCCTTCCCCCATTGGATCTCACTAAAGGAAAAGGGGTGTCTGAGTGAAGGGCTGGAGACGTCAGATTGTGGACTCAGTCAGTGGCAGGGTGTCTGAGGGGGATCTCCTTCAGCATTGACCCATTGCATCAGGACACCAGGCAGCAGAAGCTGTTGGATGGTGGGGAGCACTTGCAGAGAGGTGGGGCTCAGCAGCTGAGGTTTAGCACTCAGTTCTACAAAGGAAATTCTTAAGCCATCACAACTTCTTTACTAAAACATAACACAGAAAGTTTTTGAAAACAAAAAAATGTTTGTGAAACTTTGTTGGAATTTTTGAGGGGGAATATAAAGGATACAGTTCAACCAAAACCAATATTTTTTACAAATGTTTTTCTTGCAGCACAGTGGGACAGCTGTTTGCAGGGATGAAGAGATCAGACTTATGGTATGGTTACAACTATTTTAATCAGAAAAGAAGAAGAGGGAGGAGGCAGGCAAGGAATGAGCCTGGAAGCCGACTGATTTCCCTTTAAATCACATTGTAATTTCTTTTTTGGCTAGTAAGTGACTTGAAAGTATTGGAAGATAAACAGCCTGAGCTAGGGCCTGGACTTCTGCCATGTGCTGGGTTCCTAATTAAGGGATGAAATTGCAAGATATCGTTCAATTTCACTGCAACTGTAGCTGGGCTTTGTGGGTCAGTAAAACAAATGAAAGGGTTTTTTTCCTGTCCTGTTTGTGCACTTCAGATGCACTGGGCACAGCTATCCATGTTAGCAGTGGTGGGACTTAGCCATACAATCCCTGCAAACTGATGGCAGGAATAGGCCTCTCCTTGAAAAAGAAAAAATGCTTGTGGATGTTTAAGTTTTTGTGAAACTTCTTAGTTGAATAACTTGCTTTACCCTTTTTTTCTTTTTAACTCTCATATTAGCATTCAGCAGTGACATAAATCATAGAAACAGAACTATGGATTTTTATTAAGGGCTGAAATTTTTTAGTGCCCTGCAGAAAGCCTCACAACAGAAGAAAATTCAAATGACTGACTGTGGTTTTGAGTGCCTCTTGTAACCATTTTAGTACAAAATTCCATTGCTTATAGTGTTTTATTTTTGCCATGATGCTGTTGTATTTGTAGTTGTACATTACTTACTGACTTGAACACTATCATTTTCTAAAAGGCAGAGGTAAGAAAGTATATTTTGGTTTTGTACAATTTTCAGAATAAATTAAAAGGGAGGTAGTGTCAACCTGGGAATGATTTTCATAGCTTCATCCAAGGTAACAAGGTTTTAGAAGGTAGGAAAAAACCCTCTGTCCCAATAATTTTAGTGTTACTTACCTTAGAGCAATAAAACACTATGAAAATGAAATAATGGATATATTTTTTTCTAAAACTTAAGCTCTTATCTACTATGCTTGCTTAATACATAGTTCTTTACCTTTTCTTTGCCTTTTTCTACATCATTTGCTACTGTGGCAATCTCTTGTGATGTCATACAAAATGGTAACTCAAGCTCTCAGGCAGTACCAATGAAACGTGAATGTGACAGAGTTGCAGAGGTATAAAATGATTAATCTTGTAAGAGGTAATCTTGTAAGCCCAGAAATTTTTGGGATCACACCCTGAATCTGTCAGTTAAATAAGCTTGCAAGAGACTCATCGTGGAATACTGATTTCACTCCACATCTAATACAAGCCATTTAAAAAGTTGTCATATCACAACTGCCTTCATGTGAAGGAGTTTATGAAAATGTGGGAAAGTTAACTTGCTTTGACAGAGTTCCCTCCCTCCACCCAGTGTAGTGTTAGGTGTCTTCCAAACATCATCAAGGAAGCTTCATACTGGGTAGTGAGTTGAAACCTTATAACCAGAAAGACACTGTGATAAGCACATCCGCTTGATGTAAAAATTTGAGATAGAAAAACACTACTGTATAAAAACCTTTAACTAGCCATAAGAAGAGGCACTGTATGTTAAAACATAGGAAGTGGATGAAAGGCAGTTTTTGTGCCAACAATTCTTCACCCTGTTTGTTCAATTCATAACCATAACATTTACGGGAATTATGCAGGTAGAATGGACCCTTAAGTGCTCACCTCTCAAAACAACTAATTCTTCCCTTCTCTCTCTCTCTCAGATGTGTATGAACAGCTTTAAAGTGATATTTTACATTACTTAAAAATTATGTGAGTGTTTGTTGCTGTTGTGTAGGAAGGAAATAAATCATGGGCTTTTGTGGGATTTTAAATTCATCCCAGGAGTGAAGAGCTAATATCAAGGCCTTCACAACTGGGATTAATTTCATGTATCTCTCAGGAGTCCATTGGGTATTATCTTTATACATTATAAAAATGTGTTTTGATATGCTTTAAATTAGTATTTTTTTTCTTGTCTGTGGAGCAGAGGAAGAGAGATGGTGTGTGTGAGATGGTGTGTGAGTGCATGTTGTTGGATGACATGATTGACATGGGTGAAGGGCTGCTGAATCCAGGGCAATTAAGAGGATTGCTGTACAGTGTTGTTCCTGAGCATTACAAAGAGTAAAAGTGCAGTCGACACATGCAGACGTGATACTGAAGAGGAAATGCACCCCACTCCAAGCACGTTCTTACTCTTATTTTATTCCCCTCAAATGAACTTTCTTCTGCCACTGGAAGCCTATGGCCGAATGCCAGCCTTTGCACATCTTCACCATTCAGCAGCAGTTTCTGTGGACATCCTCTAGCAGATACTGTCAAGTCTCCACCTTTCTTTCATTCTACTGCCTCTGCCTTCATGGATCACTGCGTGTTTGCAGTGCGTGTCGAAGAGAAGGGCAGAGTGGCAGAAGGAGGGCTCGGAGAGGTTCAGCTTCCCAGCTCCACAACATGGGTGATCTTCAGTCACCCAGCCCTGTGATCCTCACATATTGCTGTGACCCTTTGCCCTTGTAGACAGCAGCACAAGCTGACTAGAATCAAACCTGCCTTTTTCCGTTCCTTGTATTTTATTTTGAAGTAATTTCTTAAAAAAAAAAATATATATATCTATTAAAAGGAAAAAAGGATTAAATCAGAATTGGTAATAGGGATGTGTGAAGTTTGGAAATTTGTACAATAGTTCAGAGAAACCTCAGCTACATTTGTGTGTGTGCTTATGTCCACGTGTGCAATGGCATGTGAGCATTAGTAGTGAAGAAACAGTTGAAATGGTTGATCAGGCAAATGGCTTAAATATTTACTGAGGTTGTCGTGTCTCCTTCTGCCTGGTCATAAGTTTTAATCTGCCTGTGCTGGTTGTCTCATTAATTTAAGAGGATAGAATTTAGTGCAGTACTTTGTGGTTGCCCTGATTGCAGAATATCTCTTAGGCCAGAAGGAGAAAAAAGGTAAATAATATCTTTATAAGTGTGTATTCCTGTAATCTTTTAAATAATGCATGTATGTAAGGAAACCTGAAAAGTGCACACTCCAAAAGCCTTACTTCAAGGTTAGAAGGAATCTTAATGTTCATCCTGTTTATACTAATTTTGTCACTGTAGGGGATGGCAATTTTGCAAAATATATGCTTCACTGTATACGTCATTGTGATTTTTTCAGTTCTTCAATGACTTCAGTATTGCAGGCTTTTTCTTGGATAGTATTCTATTGGCAGAAGGCTTAGTTTAGTTTCAGGTGTAATCCATTACATTGGTCTCTCTCTGGATGTGTCCCTCTTGGTATTCCCCTTTCTTCCTTTGTCTTACTAGATGGAGGGTAGGTTAACAGCAGAGATACCCACATATTTAGATACTTATGTTCTGTGCTAGATTTAAATGTTAAATATGCAGTGTTCATTCTCAAGTTTCCTTCTTAAGTTCCACAACAGGCTTTTAAATGTTACAAATCTGTGGAGCAGATAGCCCTCCCATCTGTCCATTGTGCCTTGTCCTACTTTGTATCGAAATTGTGTCATTGGGAAGCCTGAAGAATTTTATGTGTAATCTCAAGAAAAAACAAATATCCATTTATCTGCTAAGACTAGTACAAACACTTCTACTCTTGCAAATATACCATATATTGCAAGAGTTTCCTCTTGTATTTGTGTAATTAAAATGCTCACTCAAAAGAGCACCTGCGTCACTTAGCAGTGGTATGTATGTATGTGTTCTGGTGCCCCTCTCAGTTATTTAGCTGTGTGTCTGTGTGCTTGCATGTGTTGAGTTTTCCCTCTTCCTGCAGGACTTCTTATACTTTCATTGGACAGGGTGAAGAGTGCCACAAAATAAGCAGCTTATGTTTTATTTTCCTTGTTTACTATGTGGCCCTGTGCCATACTTATTCCTTGCAACAGAAGCCTGGCACTTAAGTCAGATTAACTCATTTCTTCATGGGTTTTTCTGTTGCACTCATGATAGTTGTTGACTGATCTGCAAATATTCTCTATCGTATGAAGTGAGGTGCCATTATAATTCCCATTTTACCCATGGGGAACTGAGTCACCTTTATTAAAGGCATGCTGCTAAGAGTAAGAACTTGAGTTTTTTGAGATGTATCCTTCATTAGCACTTTGTATGTTCATGACATCTCAGACCTTCCATTTATGCTTTATGGTAAAGCAGTTTCCTTCCTTCTTGTCCTCTGTCCTCCCTGTGTGCCAGCAGCAGGAACTGTCAGACAAATAGGAGAATTTTTTTGTCCAGGTTCATTAATCTGTCTAGCATCACCATGGTCCTTGAAAGCAAAAGTGGTAAAGAAGGTCTTGTCCAGATTTGTGACATGTTTACAGAGAAATCCATAGCGGTTTAGCTACCAAATGCTACCAAACCTTTATTGAGTGCGCAGTGTGGTTTTTGTGTCTGTGTATTAATTTAGTCAGACCAGTACTGTTTTTCTTAAGAACAGTAAAAGGCTGTGGCTGATAGCAGACTGATTGTACTGCCAAATTTTAAGTCCTTTCTGTGAGGATGCAATTTCCACAACTTCTCTGTGAAATGTCTTCAGACATTTTTTTCTTTTTTTCTGAAAAAGATGACATGTTTTTCCAGACTTCTTTGAGACACTTGAGCTGACTTCAAGTGAACTTTCCAAAAACCCAGTGTAGCCAACTCCTGAGACAGATACCTAGTACGAAAAATTCCAGCCCAAATAGTTAAAATCTGGCAAAGTAACATAGAGCTGGAAAAAAGATGTTATAGTCAGAGGTATTTGTGAGTCCTAGTTAAAGATGTCATTGTCTGCATATCTTACAGTATCTTTGATTGTTACTAGCAATTACTTTTATTTCAATGCAAATCCCTTTTTTCAAGTCTGCATTATGAGAAATTACTGTGGTAAGGGTTAGGGAGATTTTTTTAACCTTTCCTTTTTGGTACCTGTACTGAGAGACTGATTTAGCTACATAATCACAAATGAAATTAATTTACTGAGCTTAACTCAGCTTGCTCACTTCAATTACCAGAGACACCAGAATGGTTGTTATGCTTATGAGTCCTGTCCTGCTAATCGAATATTAGAATAGATTTATTTTTCCCTCTTAGCCAAGTGAAGTTTTCATGTGGTTAAATCTGGTAGTGACCTCCCCAGCTGAGAAATTTTCTCTATCCTTTACTTACTAACTAGTCAGAATTATACTTGGAAGCATTTCGCTTTATATATGAAATCAAACACAATTCTTACAGTGCAAAAGAGTAAAAGAAACCCTGAATGCAGCAAAACCACAATTTCCTGTTGAGGCCATAAAACAGAAGAGCTGTCTGTGATTGCTTTCTCAGTGGCAGCATGGAAGGGATATGGCTATGCCAAATGGGTTGATGTTTATGGATGTACTGGTCACAAACTCATATTTATGCAAGAGGTAGTTGGACAAAGCTGCTTTTAAATCC
The DNA here is from genome assembly GCF_000738735.6 of Corvus cornix cornix. Lineage (NCBI taxonomy): Eukaryota > Metazoa > Chordata > Aves > Passeriformes > Corvidae > Corvus > Corvus cornix. The sequence continues at coordinate 107,472,949 of NC_046333.1, read as the reverse complement.
TAATGGCTATTGTTACAACTGTGAGCTGGAGGTTTGAGTAGTGATACTGTCTGGCTTAACCTCAGTGCTTATTTCATCAGTGCAAGGACCTTCTGGGGCTTGTATGGGTAGATGAGTGGTTTTACCCGTAGACTGTGTATGTTTTAAAGCATCAGGCTATGCATGGTCTTGTAGCTTCAGTGACTGGGAAAGTGGTCACAAAGCAGTGTTAATAAAATACTTCAGAGAATAATTCATCATCAGTTATTATTTGTTTAGTGTTCATCAATTTTTTGTGCAGGAGGAAGGAGAGAGAATAATGCCACTCTAACTTTGCTAACAAAAGGTATAAGCGCATGAGATACTGAAATGGTGTGCTTGACTCTTACGATGGTCTCAGTGTCTGAAGAGTCTGCTGGACCTCCTGCAGCTTCACCTTTAGGTGCTCGTGGGCTTTTCAGGCCTAGGGTTGTGTCTTTCAGCTGAATCCGACTGGACTGGCCACTTCCTTGATTGAAAGCAAATTCTAATACTGTTCTGTGTGATGTACGTGTTATTTTTTTCCTCCATTCTTTTCTTACACACTTACTGAAGCAGGCTGAACCTTTCTAGGGTCTTTTGGTAAGGCTGACCTCCTCAGCTGCAGATGGGGAGTGGGACCAGGCAGTGTATGTTTCAGATGTGTGCACTGATGATGAGACTCGATGCAGCATTTTATGATCTTTGCTCTGGGCAGGCCTCGCTTGTGTGAGGAGCATGTAGTGGCATGGTTGCCCCTAGAACCCAGAGCAATCTAGTCACGTCAGGGTGGCACGGGGCCAAGCTAATGATAGGCAAGGGTTTTACTAGCCTTGGGCAGGTCTTACCAACAGAGATACACTGCTCCTGGAAATGTAGCTAACAGCACTGCTCGGTGTGACCGTGCCGTCTTGGGCCAGGGCTGGATTGAGGACCACCTCTGTCCTCCTGTGGTGGGTACTGAAGAAGCACTGTCAGCATCTGCATATGGCAAGGTCCTTGACTAGCCAATATTCTGGAAGTACTGATGTCTCCAGGCATGGCCAGTCTTCCCATGCACCATGCAATAGAGAGACACACTGCTGTGGCTGAGGGACCTGGAGTTTGTTCTGAGGGCTGCCTGAGCGACGGCTCTCAAACAGCACATGCAAGAACTGTGATGAGGCCTCCTGTGGCAAAAGGGATGGAACATAGCATTTGGCAGTTTGCTTCTTAGGTAAATCACAGCTCTGTGCCTCAGCTTCCTCATTTGTAAAATGGGGTTAATGATACTGTCCTCCTTGTTAAAAAGCTCTTGGTATATGCTGATGAAAATACACACAAAATGTTATTAAGCTAGGTATGATACATAAAAGCTAGGTTTTATTATTGCTCCTACTTTCCCAAACGTAGATTTGCCTTGGAATTTTCATCTTGTGTTTAGTACAGGTAAGTACTGAAATATATTTATCCAATAAGAATGGTAAGGGAAGTAAGAGCTATACTTCTGACAAGCTAAAAAGTGACTAAATCAAGATTTGGCTGCTTGGGAATTTTGCATATGAATTATAAGCACCTTAATATGGGGTTCATAATATAAATTCTTGAAGATCATTGAATGCAAAAGAACATTCTGGGAGTTTCTGTCTCTGCTCTGTAATCTAGGAGGTAGTATGTGTGTTGGGCAACACAGCATATTCAGAGAGAGTTGGGATAACTGCAAGACTCACATGACGCTGATGAAAGAGGTAAGACTGTTCTCAGAAGTCCAAATGGAGCATTTTAGTCAAGTTTGCAGACTTGCAGGGTCTTCACCAGCAGCTTCTCTGTGCTGCAGTGACCTCCTCCCCAAACTCTGCAAGCCACTAGTTGGGCAGAAGTTCAAGCAATGTCAGGAAGTGTTTGCTGAAGAGCATCGTAAAGAATGTCCTCTTTGATCTCTGTCTGAGGACTGAAATGAAGGATTGGGTTCCTCATGTGAAATCTTCCCAGACTGGGCTGTCAAGGGAGAGAGGCTCTGGACCAAGCAGTTCTCTGCTCTATATAACCTGACAGACAACAGTGCTACATTCTCAGTCGTCTAACAGTATTTTACTGGAAGTTTAAAATCGTAAAGTTTGAAATGCCCACATTACTATTGCAGTGCTGTACAGAGCATTGTAGATGGGTGCACTCCATTTTATATTCTCTGTGTGTTGAGGTGATATTCAGAGAGGTGAGGTCACTTGGATTTTCTTTTCCTCATACCCAAAGTAGTCTTTTTTTACTCCATCTTGCTGAGAGCTACTGTCAGTTTTACCTCTCCAGTGTCATTTCAAAAAAACTCCAAAACCTAGCCAGCACACTCAAATTAATAAAACCTAAGAGTTTGCTACGCTTAAACCTGCTAGAAGAGCTCTTTCATGGTTGACTGGGTGGCTCAGGAGGTTACTAAGGGGAGATACTTTTTCTTCTCTTAGTCACCTGTTTGAGACTTTTCCAAGCTAAAAAATAATATTCATTATGCAATCGCATATGTTCATATCTCTGTTAAATGAGTTGTGCTGTCTTCAAGTCTTAAGGGACAAGAGCATATCAAACAGTCATTTTCAAAGTGACCTTTATCTCCTTTTCCTCAGTGACCTACCCACCCTATGACTGCTTGCATTTCTCAGTTCAAACACCTTTTTTCATAGAAGATAAGGCTCACAAGTTTGCATTTCCCAGGCTTATTGATGAGGTGGTATGTTTTTATTGTTGTTGAAACTCTATTCTCAAGGTAGCTTACCTGCTCTATACCCAAGTTCCTTCAGAACTCCTAGTTATATACCGTGTGCACAAAGCACATTCCCTTTCTTTTTCTGTTTTTCTGTGCCTAATTTTTTCCCCTTACTAAAACATCATTCTTGATGTCTTGAAGAAATAGGTCAGGATTGAAATCAAAGGACAATAGGGCTGGAAGATCCAAACAAAAGCATCGCATCCAGGTCCTTCCATGAGACTGGATCATGCATGTGTAGACAATCCCTGATTTTTTTTTTTTTTTAATTGCCTTTGGAAAATTCCAGGGTTGAGGTCCCAGAACTGGCTAAGGAAGGAAGCTTCTGTGTTTAGTTATTCTGAAATATAGACCATATCTGACATGAGACTCCTTTGCTGAAAAAAAAAAGAAAAGATTGTTTCATTTTTCTCCACTCAGAAAATCGTCTGTTTGTCTGAGGCAAACGTACGTATTTGTACTGCCTCATCCCCACTCATGGTTGTCACTTTTCAACTTACATGAATTAGAGTCTTTCAGCTTTTCTTCACTTCACCTTGTTGGTACACCTCTTCTCAGTGCTGTTGATTTCTTCAATTAGATATCCAATCCACTTTGTGGTGAATGCTGATGGGGACAAATCTTTGTGTCTTACAGCATTACTCTTCTTTAATTAGTCCTGTGACAATGTGATAGTTCATGGATCCCAGTGATTTTCCTACAAATCTTTTCTTGGTCCTTTAATGTAAAATTTGTGCTCCTGCATTTTGCTTTTACTTGGGATGAACATTTGGCCAAAACAACTCCAAACCTGTGTCATTTAACCATGATACTTTATCTCACATTCACCTTCCTCTTTTGCTGTAAAATATACGTGTGTTCTCTGACAATGTTAACATAGATTATATATTGTAATAGCCCTGTGGGTGATAATGTTTAGCACCGTATGAAACTACCACTGTAGTGTTTTGTGTTTAAAAGGTGAGAAACAGTGGGGTTCAATAGTTACATATTTTGAGAAGCTTATTTCAGAAGAGCTTATGCAACTACATTTTTTTAATACGATGAAAAGAACTTCAGCCTATTTTAATGAAGAAAGAGCAGAGCTTATTTCTCAGTTTTGACCAGTTTGGCACTTATTGGGACCACCATGAGTTGTAAGGAAGTGCAACTCATAATTCCTCCATCATTGTCTCATTTGACAAAGGAAATGCACGGTGAGCAATAAGAAGTACAGTGCACAGGTGTGCACTGATTATTTTTAGGGACAGAGAAGCAGAATAATTGCAATGGAACTAACCTTGCCCACTTAAAAATCACCAAGTGCAGAAGCTGAACAGAAAATAGAATGTAAGTAGTAGGTATACAGTTAATACATTTATGTTTGTGTTCCAGATGCTTGTAATTTTGTATACAACTAAGCAAAAATATTAAAGCCCGTTTTCCCTTTTTCCTTTTTGTATGCACATTCAAAACATTACATTTAAAGAGCTGTATGTCATTAGCTTCTAAGATTCACAATTGTTCCTAGAACACTGAAAGTAGCTCTTGCAATGATAATTGTAAAATGTTAAAGTAATAGCAAACAGGTTCACATTTAGTATAATGATTAGATAACTAGGGAAAAAACAGCTATTATGTGTTCCTGGACCACAGTGGAGGTAGAAAGCAAGAAAAGTATGTGGTGTGACTGCATATTATTAAAAATGTAGCACTTTATATTTACTTTGCACTTAAAAATTTGAATGATCTGACTAACAGAAACAGACAATCTAATATAAATGGTTTGGAATACATTAAAAATGTATACAAGACAAATCGCTATTTTATAATCATTTGGCAATGTAGTAAATTTGCACTGCAGGTTTGATTCATAACAAATTTGCATAACATTTATGTGGAGTTTTCATTGTGCTAATACAGTTCTTTTAGCCACTTTTTAATGTGTGCTACCATTCTATTATATACCTTTGGGGGTACTTGAAAAAAAAGGGAGAGTGGGGGATGGGAATTAGCAGGAAGAATATGACAGAGTTGTAAGATGAAGGTTTGTAATCACAGAGCTGAAAAGCTAGGGGAAAATGGATTGAAAAGTGTATATAACTTAAAATTGGGGGAGTGGAGGAAAAAAGCATGTATTCTGGGCTCCCATGGGGATTTTATTATATAGTATTCACTTCATCATTCAGGAGGGCATGAGAAGAAAGATGGGTATCAAGAGGGCATGGATCGAAGGGGCTTCATGAACAGCTATGTTAAATGAAGGTGCTTGTTAATATACCTCAATTTGCATATGTTTTATATCCTTTCCCAAATATTCAGGGGGCAAATGAATGTTTACATTGTATATTTTGCCTTTTACTATTGTAGCTCTTAATTCTCTTAATTCTTTTCTATTCAAAAGACCAATTTGGAAAAAGCAGTGCGAATTTGCTTCAAGGCAGAAATGGGAAATACAGAGGCATGAGGAGAGAACTGGCATTAAAGCGTAGGTGGAATGGATCCATTTGAGAGAGGTCTGGTTTGACATTTCTATCATACCACCATCTTCTTGCTGATGGGCAAAAAATTGAATAGGAAATCATCTAAATCCCAGCTGTGAAATCTGTCTGTGGGAAAAAAATATATTTACCAGTGTGCTTACATCTGCTTTCCAATAACTTCTAGAATTTCTCTTATCACCCAGCCTTTGTCTCTTTTCTGTATTCATTTTTTCTTACTTTGTAGAATCTACACAAATCAGACAAGGAATAAATGCATTGTCCTGTACATAGAACATCATAAACACAGATTTCATGCTGCTTTATTATAAACACCATTACTTAAAATCAGTTTTATCTCTTCAGATAGCTTGTATAAATATTTATTACTTGCAATATTTTCCTCTTGAGTTTTAATAACCTAATGCAAAGTTTAAAAGTTAAGAAGTAAGCCAACTGGCTAGCCAGTGCATGACTGAAATGTATTTATGTACTGATTTTGAGTAGGAGGATATTAACAGAGGTACCCATCTGTGTATCTCATATGTAGCAATAGGTGAATGGTATGTATTTGTTCCTTTGTTTAACAAAATTTATAAAATCTTTTGGAGGACAATAACAGAATTTCTCTGCTTGGTCACAAGGTACAGGTGTAATAATTTTTTCCTAGGTATTCTAAATTGTCTCTTCCAAGCAGCTCCACTTCCTGTACTTTATTCTCTCAGTTTGCTCAGATGTCCTCATGGTTATGCTCCATATGAGTTCTGATGACTAGTCCTTCCTCCAGAGTCACTAAATTATGTTTGAGTTAGTTAAATGCAAGGTTTTTCAGCATCCTGAATGAAGGGGATTGGCTTTTGATTTAGCCTGTTCTTCAGTGGTTTTGCTTTGTCTCTTCTTCCTCTGGGAAGGAGGAAATATGCTCCTCAAAACCATGAGGCCAACATCCATGAAGTTCAGTTTCTGAACATTAGAAGGGATAAAAATAAAAATAAGAAGCACACAAAGGCATTTGGGCACTCCTTGTCTCTCCTTGCTGAACAGGAAGGTTACAATCTTCTTAATTCAAAGCTCGGTGAGAAGTGTGGGTTTGCATTAGATTCTGCAGGTTGTTTTTTGAGATGACAGACGTACATGTAGTGCAGTGATGATGACATGAATGTGAAAAGTGACAGTGTAGGGATTTATTCATTTGTGTAGTGAGAACACCTCTGGTGAGCTTCATGATAGTGTAAAGTAGCCTTCTCTGCTATTGCCTTGAACTTTATGTGTTACAGAACAACGTCTAGACAGCAAAATGGTGTATTCTGAGCAGATATGTAGAGTGACCTGCTCAGTCACATTCAAGTAATTGCAAAGAAGACCAGTAAATTTCCTGTCTGAGAGAAACAGAAAAGCCCTTCCTAACAAGGACTGCAGCCTGTTCTGGCTTTTATATTGGCACGCTAATGATTCCTGTTCCAGCTGGGGGGTCGGCTGCCTGTGCTTCATTGAGAGGCAGAGTGACCAGGGCGCCCCATCCCTGCTTTTGGCAGCCTTTAACTGAGGAAGCAGATGTCCCAAAGAGAGTTAAGGATGGGAGATAAAGACATAAGGAATTTCAGGTGAGACTGAGCACTCCTAACTGTGGAACTCGACCCATGCTTAAAGAACAGAGATGTAAGGCCCAGTGAAGAGCCTCCATCTGTCTCCATTGCTAGAGTGGGAGCTGTGTTATTCTGCTGAGATTTGGCATGGAACTGTTTTATGGATATTGCCAGTGGCATTTGATTTCACCTTACAAATGAAGCTGTTCTGGGGACCTTCTGTGGAAGTGTTTCACAGGTGCACTTTATTCTCTTCTCCCAGTATTTTAGCTAAGAGAGGAAGGGATTTCCCTGGCTTCACCTCACCTAGAGGATCACAGTTTAGTAACTATTATAAAATGATTTTGTAGCCAAAATGACCAGTTCATGAGTAAGCTCAGGAATTTGTACTTTAAATTTAAAATGCCCCTTTAATATTTCCTTCTCCTTTTTTGGTTCTTCATATGGTGGGCAGCCTTTCTGAACCATGATAGCTACATGAGAAGCAAAATCAGACGAGAGGCAAAATCACAAGAGAAGTAAAATCAGAAGCAGTGTGCCCATTCCTCTCTAGACATGTAAAACAGTCCTAATACCTCCCTTCATCCAATTCATAAAAATATATTTTTTTCTAAAAGTATTTTATTAGTATCATTCATTAGAGCAGTTTTCGTTGTCCATTAAAACTCCTCACGCTAAAGTTGCTGTATAATCATAAAAAGCATAATTGAGATAAATTAGTGGGTTTGGTTGATATTAAAGCTGTAAATGTATTTTCTTTACTGCTAAATGACTGTAATAATCAAATTACTTTTTGTATTAACATTAATAACCACTGCAAAACTCTTCCTAAGAGAAAGGTGCAGGAGGTTTGGTGGTCCATTCTGTACACTGAATGGTTGAGAATAAGATGAGCAAAATTGATGCTGTGTGTGATCAGACTTATCTGGCTCCTAACCTATAACAACTGGCTCAAGAAAATGTTTGTGCAACTCAGAGGTAGCAATAGGACATTGTAATGATACTTTAATCATATCCTTTATCCTGAATTCCTGCAACTCTCATTTTAAAATAGATTTTCTTGCAGTTCCTATTGTAGTACCAGTGTTTCCACTTTGAACATTCAAGCCTGATTTGGGCTGGGGCTGTTTTGCAGTTGCAAGCTGTATGCTCTTTCGTTCAGAGGAAAAAAATAGAGCAAAAAGACATATAATTTAGTGATTTTTTCAATAAATACAGGAAACTGTGTGCAGTGAATGCCTAATTTTTATGAACTGGAACCTTAAATCATAAATAAAATGTTAATTTGTAGACATGTGTAGTTGTGAAGCAGATGGAAAAATAGAAATGTGCCGGAAAAGTAGGTATTTGCAGAAGCTAATGAAGTTAATTGGTCTCATTTGGCTACACTATTTTCCCAAACCCCCCAAAGACTGGGCTTTTTAATTCTTTAATTAAAAATGAGTAAGGTATGCTAATATTATAACCTTTACTTTTTTTCCAGCTTTCTATATACATATATCTTATTAATAGAACCACCCTTAGCAGTTCAATATTAGCAAGCACATTAGTAATCTGGAAGTTCTAAGGAGGGTGCCAATATTTTGAAACAATAATTAAAAAATTAGCAATCCATGAGTTAATATATGCTTTAAAACCCTAATTATTATTTCCTTTTCCTGTTTCTACATGATTACAAAGAAAGGATCTGTTTTTCTCCAATGTAGAGAATGTTAATTAAAGTACACAGAACAGTTTTGGCTGTGGAAGATTTTAATTTTAAATAGAAATATTTAAACCAATTTTGATTAGCAGGGTTACAGGCTAAGTCTGCAGCAAAATACTGGGAACAGGCAATATCAGTGAATTGATACACAGCTACATGAGTTCCCCTAAACTGTTCTTTTCTTTCATGATGGGAGGGAAATATTGGGAAATATATGTTCTCCTTGTTAATGGGCATTGGAGAAAAGCAGTTCAATCCCTGTACTGTACGATGGGGTGTGGGGGTGCAGTGAACACCCGCCACGGCAGCCCAGGCTCTGCTGCCTGAGGGATCGCCTGGCCCTCCATTGCATATGAAGTCTTCCGTATTTGGATGATTGAGTTTGAGCAACTACTTATGGTTTCAAAGGATTTGGATAATGTTACACTGTAGGGTTGGAAATCTCTTTGAATACTAGGTTGCAAAGGGACAAAGACGTAGTTTCAATGCGTTTATTAGGCCCCGGCTGTAGAAGCGAGGAACAATAAACCATCTTTTTTAAGTTAAGAGATCTTGGAACAGGCCGCTCCAATAAATCCGGGGTTTAAAAAGTGAGGTACATGCTGCAGTGCTGAAGTTGTTTATTCATCTGGAGTGTATTAGGCTCTTGATTAATAAGAAGACATCTGCAATTTTACATAAGAAACAGAGCGGGCAGTTTGGCAGTTGTAAATGGAAATGCAGAGAGAGGAGCCAAACCTATACAAAGTCGTCTAGTCCTCACTGCCACTGATGTTGATAATAATAATTACTATAGTGGTTAAAAAAAAAATATATATGTATATAGATAGATAAAATGTTTCAATCTGAAGGGCTCAGCAACCATTTTTACAAGAACTACACGTCTTTAAGAACTAGCAGCTTTTCAGGCAGCTCTATAAAAGGAAAAGTTGTCTTTGTATACCTAATCTGATCTCACAGGTCTCACACTGACATCTGACAAAAGTAACATATTTGAAGTCGAATTTACACTGATACAAGACTTATGTAGACTAATTCTTGATGTTACCTTACATCCCTCCAAAATGTGAGAGCAAAACCGTCAATAGAAAAGTAGCAAGCCTGTCAGAGACACGTCTTTTGTAGGAACAATCTTGCATCTTAAATTTAAGAATGCCTTAAAAAACATCCTACAAGTAAATAGGGCAAAAACTGTGTAAAACTCTGAAAAGAAGCTGCTGCCTAACACATGCAATGAGTGTGATGACTGAGAGCCTCAGTGAAAGTCAGTAAGGTTTTGATGGGTTTTTGTTTTTTTTATAACGGTGCACTTAACTATGCGAGTCTCTAATTTGGTAGACAAAATAGAACTGTTGTCAGCAGAGTTTCAGACAAATTGGTTCCCAGTTAGAAATTGATTGGGAGGGCCAGCAAACAAAGCATTAGTATTAATTTCAGGAAGTCACATGCATTGTTAAAAATCCATAAAAGGGCAAATTCTGAACAACTGAACACCTCACTCCAAAAGTAAATGTTTATAATATGACTCAGATGGTAGATCAGCACTTTTTTCAGTAGAAAATTACAAGTTAGTTCTTGCCAAAGAACTCTTGATTAGGAGTACAGGAGTACAGGAAATTTTCAATATTTAGTGTTGAAAACTTGACCAAAACAATTTGATCCTCCTGGCACTGCGAGCTTAGTCAAAGTTTAGGGCAATGGTGAAAAGATGAGAGGAACTAGAGAGACACATCTGAAAGTTTTCCAGAGCTGGCTATGAAGCAGGACTTCACTAATTTCATAAAGTTGAGAGTACACAGGAATCATTCTGATCCTTTTGCAAGCCATCTATTTGCCTTTCATGACTCCATAAATATTTGTAGCAACTCTTAATAAGGAAATGTAGGATTAGCGAAACAATGCATGCTGGTTAGTCTTCAAGGCAGTTACATCTGGAAGTGGGGAGCCACACCATATGATCAAGCAGCTCTTTACAGACCATATTCAAGTACTTCTTGTGCCTGTGACAGGGCCATTGAGTGCAGTTTAAGGTGTTCCTCTACCTACACCTGAACGCTGAGACTTGATGTCCTACTATGCAATGAACCACTGTGCATCTCATTTTAGCTGAACCTTTGTGAGGCAAAGTTTGGCCATCAGTGCCATCAAAAAAGTTGTTTTCACATCTGTATTTCCTTTATACATCCTGCTGGGCCAGCTGAGAGTCGTGCTGCAGTCGTACCCTGTGAGATACCTCCAGCCAGTCAGCCACCTAACAGGGACAGAGCCAGGAGCAGTGTGCTCCCTGGGAGGAGCTCTCATGTTTGGGATGCAAGCTGTGGCTTGGTTAACCTTGCAGGCTTTTATGGAAGAGTGACTTCAGAAATATGAGTTTGTTTATTTTTTTATCAGGAATTAGTTAAAGATGTAATTTACATCTTAGGGTCTTTATGGAAGAAGGGAAACCTTTCTTTTTGGATGTACCTTTATTTATTTTTACATATAAATAAAATTACACATACACATTATTTTTCATATATATGTTAGCTTTCCAAATAGTCATTTCAGAATGCATTTTATATATCCAAGTTAGAGCTTAAATATTTATGCTCGGTTAAAAGATGGTTTAGAGCTAATTGTTTTAAAATAAAATCACAGTGTGATTTTGCTGAAAATACTTGTCTGTGGGAAGTTAAAAAAATCCTACAACACAAAGACTTTTTTTAATGTAACTTACTGAAGAGCAAGAACTGTCATGGTAGCATATAAATAGGGCAGATGGAAATATCCCCTCGAGGCTATGGGACTTGAGTTAATAAACCTTGAAAAGTTACCATAATTTTCACTTTGTATTTTCCTCATGAACCCAAGTAATATAGCTCATTCATTTTGAATATTACCACTAGACTCCCAGGCAATAAGTCTGATTTTCTTAAACCCTACTTCTAACCAGATCCAGACCAAAGCTAAAATGCTCATCCCATTAAAAGTTAATAGCAAAAATTCCATTGGCTTCAGCAGGGCTAGGATTTTCTTTTGAGACTTTGGATTTTAGTATATTTGTTAATGTAAGTCAAATGAAACAGCCTAGTGTTCAAAAGGTTGGCCAGTTCTTTTTCTGCTAATCCTCCTCTGTATCTGTTGGATGCGTCTGCTAATATTTCCTTGATATAAATGTCTTGCTAGAAGTTTCCTCAGCGCGCTCAGTACATCACTGGTGCATCATGCCTGCAACACACAGAATATTAGCTTTTTTGCAATTAAATGCATGAGGAAAGGGATGAATGTCGTTGAGCTTATGAAAATGATCACTTAGGGCTAAAATCTTCACGTAATATGAGTAGGAGCTCATGATAAAGCTAAGTCATGGTCACATATTCTCTTTACCTCACATAAGAGAATCTGAGGTGATACAAACTGCCTCTTCAGAGGAATGCAGTTTTTAGTTTTGAAGGAAGTCAGCAAATTAGAATATTTCAGAGGCAGTAATTTGTGTCAAATACCAACAGAGATCTAGGGGTTTTCTGTGGAAATAAAATAGTCCAATGTCGGATGATAAGCCTGGGCTAAAGTAGCAGACTTTAGAGCCAAGGAACAAAAGCCAAGAAAATTCGGGGAGAATGCAGCCTTTTTTCAGCCATCCCACCCTCTAAGCAGCAGAGAGAATGTTGTACCAGTGCATTCTAAAATCCCAGCTCACGGCAGAATAAAATGAAGAAAACAGATCCTGCCGTAATAAAAACACATGTAAAATTCCTGGAAATGTTTCCTGTTTCAGGCTGCCTGGTTAGTATAGGCTGCCTGCACACTGGTACAAAGTCAGCAATTGTCTGATGTTGTTCATACGCCTTTTTGCCAGGAAGATGAAGATCAGACCGGAAGGTTATCGGTCTCCTTTGCAGTCATGTTAGGATCAGAAGGAATAAAAAAACTAATTGTCTTGATTGCACTTTGGATTGTTTTGATTGGGATTATGCCCATGAGATAAAAAGCCACAAAACAGGCGTTTTTTCTGCCACAGTAAAAGCCAGAGAAGTGCTTTTGCTTTGGAGTTGATACAGAGTAGTCCAAAAAATGTCCTGCAAGCCAGATCCAGTCCACAGCACGATTCTGCTCAGATTACCAATTTTTTGAAGTGACCCTGTGTTGGGACTGTAGCTCGGCAGGAACAGCTGTTACTGGCTCCTCCGGATGGTCAGAATGCTCTTAGTGTACCCTTCACTCCCCAGCTCTTCCCTCCTCAAGCTGCCACTGTGTCCATGTTGTGGGTGAGGACTCCCATCCCATGACTGCAGACCCTGTCAGGTATCCACGGAGCTGACCCAAAACTGGCATCTGGCCAAGAGCAATTAAATGGTTGGACCAAACGGGTAATACCTTATTCCAAGATGAGTATTTGCTTTTTTCCACAAGGCAGTCTTCCATTGCATCTCTCTCTTTTTTTTCCCTGACTTTATGTGGGGTGTGAGTTATCAGGGGAGTTAGAGGTTGCAGTTCCATTAGCTGGCTGGAGACATTGCAATATGTGATATTTTCATTTGGTCTGCTCTGAGCTGTGCTTGCTTACAGGAGGTCTGCAGTATATTTGCAGGCACGTAACATATGCCTCCAGTAGACATGTTTTAGAAGAGTGAAACTGGTGGTAGCACAATGTCTACAAGGCTGTGGAAAATGGAGGGGGGGGGAACACTTAGATGATATGCCTCGAGGCTGCCTTCTTAATGGGCTTGAAATAAAGAAGTAGGAAGTGTTCTGGTGTTCTGGGATGTGGAGAGACTCATTTTCAGGTTAGTACAAGATACATGTTGGGAGTATTATTGACCAACATTGTTCTTTCCCCAGCAAGAAGGGCCCTGGTTCTACGTCCTAATGATGAATTTCCAGCTTGTTTGAGCAGTTTGCTTATTTATCTTGGACAAAGACCATACTGCAGTCATCTGGGCTAGACTACTGTAATGTGCTTCTAATTGTTTCCCTTGAAATTGATCCGGAGCCTCTTTGGGGTGGAAAAGTGATATATTAGAAAATACTGCCCTGTCCATGTAGCTGTTCAAATTTTAATCCCCTGGTTCTTGGGCAGCAGGCTCACACTCCATGTCCCTGTCTGGCAGTTGCTCGCGGTTGGACACGGCTTTCTCTCCCTGGGCTGAGTCAGACACAGGCCGAAGGCAACGCTTTCTTGTCCTTGGTTGTGGAACTCCCTGCCAGAGCCCCTTGCTGGCTGCCTTTAAGGCAAGCTGCAAGCCCTGTTTATTTCAGTTGGCCTATCCATGACTGTTTTATGGGCTCCCTACCTTTGTTTTTGCATCTGCTACCCTTTTGTTTTTCTCTTTCCTCTAACTAGTCAGGAATTGAATCTTTTGGGGCTGGCAGGTCCCTTTTGAATTCTGTGTGTATAGCATATTGTAACATGCTATTAGATTTTGCTTTCTACTTTTACTGTTTTGCATTTGGCTCTCTATGCTACTTGGCTTGCAATTGGTGCTTTAGAAAAGATCAAATAAATATATCATTGTGTCAAGTCTTATTTTGTATGAGGGTTAAATCCAGTATCCAAATATAGAAGAATGTGTTTATGGGGAAACTTAGTACTGAGAGAATTAGAAAGAAAGCTCCAATTAGAAAGCAAGCTGATTCCATGCCATTTTCTATGCCATGTTTTCTTTAAGAGAAAACTTCCACTGTAATTAGCAAGAAAGTGCAGCCTACCGGCCAATGCATTACCAAACACAGAGCCTGCTATTCAATCTGAGGAATAGTTTGTGCTTTTATATGCTCCTTTGGAGACTGACGATACTGTGAAGTCCAGTATCAGCAAAACAGGAGTCTAAACACAAGCAGAGTCAGGAAATCTTGTACAATAGATGATAAATAGTGATTTGGTTCGTTGGCCACTTCAGGAGGAAGCATGTAAATGTAATCGTGGAATACAATGGTCTGTGCTTCAAATTTAAGCACTAGAATTTAAGTGTCTGTTTTCCATCCTGGACAAATGATTTAACTGTTACATACATACCCAGCCCGTGTACACGATGTTTTTATTTGTGTTATGCGGGCTGCCACGGGATCAGCAGAAGTTCAGGTCTTTGTTTCAGAAACTGCATAGGGCTCAGCAAAAAGATGTGTTTTACCTCACATTGAGATAAGTCTGATAACATCAACCAGGGGAATGAAACAAACAACTAGGAGGAAGAGGAAATAGCAGCCAAGTGCTGTACAAAAAGCAAGGGTCTTAGTTCAAATATTGTCATCTGAAAATGGTTTATGGGCACTAAAACAGAGGAGTGAACCCAGGGGTAAGGTCATGCCACTTTGCTGAGCATTGGGAATCCAGGAAGTTACATATCATCCATCTAAGGAAGTTCCACTTGTAAAGTACTATCAAAGCCGAAGTCATTTAGGGCAGCTTGGTCCTGCACAACATTACAATTATTAATCACTTGACTAATCCACATTAATCAGTACAGCCTAGTAACAAAATTATTAATCAGCTTGGTGAACTGAGCAATCTTGCCAAGAAATGAGCCTACTTGGAATTTTAAAATTTATGAAAGAGTATAAAACAAGATGACTGGAAAAGATGCAAAATCTCCATAAAATCAACTTTATCTCTCATCTCACTGTTTCCATTTCATCCATCACCGACAAGACCAAAAACTTCAATGCAAGCTGGTATTCAGAAAGTAAAGTATTCATTCTGTGTATGTGGGAAAAGTGAATCTCTCCTTCCCAAACATAAACACAGAAAAATAAAACTAAAGATAAAAGTAGATGTGTGAGAGGGGAAAGGAGAGTACTTGTTTCTTAATTGTGAGGAGGATTGTTGTTAAGCTTTTAAGAATAGAACATGTAAATGAGTACAGAAATAGCATACAACATCCCATCCAGAAATTTAAATGTGATCAAAACATGTAGGATACATTGGAAGATATGTAAGAGTCTTTTAGGCTTCAAGAAGCCTCAGGGGATTCAAGGGAATAATCTGGTGTGTACAGCACAGCCATCTCACTTGAAGTGAGGAAAAATAAGGCAAAGGGTAGTAAACAAAGTTTGACACGTATATTTCAGTACTGGAAGTAATAAATAATGGTTGTTGGTGGGAGCTGAGTGCTTCACTGACAAGAACAAGATGGCAATAACTAACTTGTCCCAGATGAAGAACACAATCTATTTTTTTCTATAGATAGAAAGATGACTAATTGATGTCTGAACATCAACAATTATAAATGGAGAGAAGGGTCTTGGCTGTTAATGCTATTTCTGCTACTTCAAAAAGTATAATATCCTTACATTCCCTTCAAGGAGTGACACAGTCCTCTGCTGCCTTCAGACACTTGTGCCTTCTCTGGCACTTGAGGCTGCAAACGTTCTGAACGGGAGGAAATGGAAGCGGTGGTTCTGCTGAGGCAGGGCCACTGCTTTCTAGAGCAGGTTGATGACACAGGCTATTGAGTCCTTACAGAGAATTGTTTGTCTTCTGGTTTTAGATGGCTTTAATTCCTCCAAATTACTCCTTGAATAATAGGAAAAAGGGCAATTTGAATTTCAGTGACAGATTGGACATAACAGGTTGCAACTATTAGGTCTAATTTTACCATACTGAGAAATAAAATTGCCTAAACATAAACATCGATCACTGATGCAGTAAATTAATTTGTACAGAAAAAGTAGTTTAACTGCAGTGCACATTAAACATAGAAAATTTTCAAAATTACAGCTCTCTGAATTAATTTGTACACTTGTTTACTTGTTAAAAGCAAAGTGTAACTTTTTTGATTTTTTTTTTCCTTCTCTTTGTGACTTTGAATTGTGAAAAACGTGGACAATCACTGATTTTCCTCCCCCCCCCCCTTATTTCTGATCAGGTTAATAGACATACTAAAGACCTCTTTTAAATGTTGTTTCACTCTAGCAAGTAAATTCAGCATTTCAGTAGGTTTGAATTATGCTTTGTTAAGAACTGGTGATGTCATATAATTAAAAAATTTACAGTTTGCTTCAGCAACGAGTTTACATTCAAGTGTGTCCTCAGGCTTATTTAAACTGTTGAAGTCTTCCAAACTGTTTCACAGAAAATGTCATCTGTGTTCTTCTCCCTTCAACTCCCAAAAAAGCTGTACATACTATTTCCCCACATTTTAATATGGTATCTAGAGACTTAACATAGATGCTAGCCAACTTTTCTTCATTATGACAGTTGCTATTTTTAATATGCTTATTGTTTTATAAAATGGAAAAGAACATGCCCTTCTTACTTGGAACTATGGCTGTAACGTTACCGATCATACGCAGTCACAAGTGCATATGTAAGCTGGATAAAGGTTGCCTAAGTCACAGTGGAACAGGATCTGCCAATGTGGCTTATTTTGATGGTATCTGGTGTCTACTGTTTTCAAGGACAGTAGTTCAATTCAAACACAATTCTGATAAGTGGCAGGTTTTCATGTCTTTAATGCTCTGACAAGGGCATCACTCTCAAGAGAGGGAGGTGAAACCATTTGGATGAGAATTTCTTCCCCTCTCCTTTGTGCTGACTCACCAAGATAATGGACAATTAATAGTGAACCTTCTCTGCAGGGAAAGTCTAGGGTTATCACTAATAAAAAGTGTTCATGAAGTGTTTAGACACAAAAGCGGGAGAAAAAACAGACATAAAAATCTAGAAAGCCAGGACCAGCACAAGGCTCGATCTACAATCTGAATTTTTTTCACCTGAAATTATGGTGAATGATTTTTCAGTAGCAGCAGTTGCAGCTTTCTTGTGAACTGTGAAAAGAAAGGACAAGAGGAATGTTACCATTCATATTTTTTTCTGTGGTCAGGGAGAAAGCTGGCTTGTGTATTTTTCAGAGATACTGGTTAGCAGGGCTGGCTGCTCTTAGTTACCAGTCACATCATGCTGCAAAATTTTCCCTGGTAGGATATGAAGGAGTGGTCTAAATAAACTGCTCTTCACCTCGTCTTCTGATCCAAAAGCAGGTTTGCAGGATTCTGTTCAGGTTTGATTTCATCCTCATTGCTTACATTTAGACTATATGTGGGATTACTTTCCTTTTCTGAAGAGTGCACACTTCCCCTTGCTCAGGGGGAGGGCTCACAAATCGTGAGTCCATGCAGCCCTCAGCCCTTGCTTCAGTGGGCAATCATAGCAACTCTCAGATGCTCCTGGAACAGCCTGCTGCCCCTGAGGTCACCTGGAGAAGGAGCTGCTGGAGGTCAGCAGAGCGCTGCTCACATTTACAAGTCAGCAGGCAGACTGCCCTGGGGATTACTGCCGTGGCTCTACCTGTGCTCCGGATTTAGCTACCGATGATGCGATTGTGTGCCTCTGTTGTCCAGGTAAACACAGAAAAGATGTACAGTGTTTCCTGGAGTTAGACAAACCAAAGATTAGTCTAAACTGAGAGTGGAACAGGTTAACTGATCTTTCTCTACCCTAAGCTTTCATTTGTCCCTCGAAGCACTGAGCTGTCAATAGAGTGTACAGACTGATAAGTATGGGTTCTCCTCAGCCTGGAGATCTGTCTGATAAGATGGCCTTAAAAAAGAGAGAGAGAGAGAAAGTACGTTAACTGCTTTGACTGCAAAATACCCCCTGGTAGCCAGAGATAAGACACCTTGAGCTGCTCAGAAGACCTTAGACAGGATGTAAATGAAGCCAAAAAAAAAAAAAAAAAGAAGAAGAATTTCAAATCCAGCCGCTATTCTGCTCTGCCCTTATTTCCAACTCTGACAGCAAAAGGCTTAATTTACTGTATTTCACACCGGGCTTCCATTCTACACTGAGGAAGCTACAAAGGGTTGTTTTAGATATAGGCTTTAACAAAGTGGAGATCTCTATTTTTGGAGAGGCCTCTATTTCAGACACTTAATAGTGCGTTTCAGCAGGCTTTGGTGAATGGAAATTATCCAGAAGAGAAGGAAAATTCTGCCTTTTACAAAGAATTTCACCTTTTTTTTTTTATAATTTAATCACCCAAATAAACCTGTATTAACATGAAAGGACTGAGTGAAGCATATGCATACTTTAAATGCAACTCTTACCTTGCAAAATTCCACATAGAGGGACTGATACTCTGCAAGATAAGCAGACAGTAGGTGTGACAGTTTACCTATGACATCTTCATAGTAGGATTTGGTCTTCTGAGCACTGTGAACTGGGAAATTCATCAGGTTTCCCTTACAGGCTAGACCACCTGTATATTAATGGAAGCCACACACACCTGCCAACCTGTGCTTGTCCCATGGCATAGACATCCACATGTGTTCCCATTCAAACGAACCTGGGGAAAATGAGGGTCAGGAGGAAAGGATTGTCTTACACAGCATTTTGACTGCATTGAAAAGGTTCCCAGGACACGTTGCCCCCACTGTGACTCTTCTGCATTAGAGTTGGTGTAAGCATTTGTCTGCCATCGTGTTTAAAAAAACAGGGTTACCTCTGCACCAGGACTTTTTTAACAGCTGTGCAGCACATCTGCACTAACAGTCAGATTTAAAAGAAGAGAGCCTAAAATGGGATATAGATGGACTATAAGAAGCTAAATAGAATTGGTTATCCAAAATTTATTTTCATGAAAATTTCTCAGGTTGCTGTGGTTTGGTAGTTTGTGCAAACCATCCTAGTGTGAGCATCTGGGTACCCATTGCCTTTGATCAGCCTGCTTCCTGGAGAGTGTCATACTAAGCCCAGGTCTTGTTGTGCACTTTCAGCAGAAAGTGCTGCGTTACTGTCTTCCCTGCCTAGGGGCCAAGTAGGTAAAGTACTACATGGCATGAGGCCTTGATTCAGTTCTCTGAGCATCCTGGGGGGATTCAAAGCCACATTTCCTGCCTCTGAGCAGAGGGTCCTAAGTTGTGCAAAGGTCCCTTCTCCTGGGAGCTGGGTATGCTGAAGGAAAGAGTATATCCTATTCATAGGACTGGTAGGAGCACAGTTGGGAAGGAACTTGTTACCCTGTGGAGAAGGACACTTATTTAGTCCAGGGGTTCTTGCAGTCTGGAACTCGTGCTTAAGTTTATTTTTGTTTTTATCCAGTGCCTCTTTAATGTATAAAGAGTCCAGTACTCCCCTTTCCCAGCTGAGTGCCCAAGCTGCGAGGCTGCAGACCTTTTCCTGGTTCCCCCCCAGGGCCCCATGAATCCTGCTTTCTTTGCTTCTTGGGCTCCTGGAGACACCTAGGTCCCTTTGCAGATCTAGGTCCAGGAGTTTTCACCTGTGTAAATAAGACCTCCACCACATTTCTGTCATTCTAAGAAATAAGCAGTTCTGTGTTTATTTACTGTATTTAATTCTAGCACACTGTAAAATAACACTGATGTGTTTTTGAAAGCGTTAACTGCCTACACTGCTTTTGCTTGATCTTAATTTCCTTTTACTTTCCATTTCCTTGAAAAGATTTTTAGATATCTTTGCCTGGGTTTCTTTCAGATGCAGTTACTGACTCCCTTCTTTCTATCTACCCTATATTTCCTTCTTTTGCTTCTCCACACATTGCCTTCCTTCTTTTCTCTGTCCTAGTTTAGCCCCCTCCTAACTGTCTTGCTGTTGCTGTTCTGATCTAAAGGCAATGAGGCAAAGAATTGGGGTGGTTGAAATGCAGGCACAAGTGGGATGGACAGGAATGCAGGATAAAAAATGGGAGGCCTTCATGATTAAACTCTAGACTAACTGAAAGAAGGGAGATACTCAAATCAGGACCCAAGGTGATGCTTGTCATCTCAGAGGTTTCTACTTGCAAACCCTGCCCAGAGGCTCATCTCTTGCCTGAGCCTCCAGTTAGGGACGTTTTGACAGCCTGCCCTTCTCCCTGCAGGGTCCTGCAGCTCTGTGGGAGTGGGGACTTAGAGGGCAGCTGTGGAGTGGGGTCTCCTTCAGCTCTTAGGGCCTGATCTTCTGGACCATTTTATTTTGGGAAGGAAAGAGAAATAATGACATTTCTCTGACTTGAACCACACTCCTTATATTGTGACCTGGGAAAGAAAGAAACAGTCAGCACATTTTAATACCTATATATCTTGAAGGTTTGACTGGGACTGCATTATAGGGACTGCTGTCTCTGAGGCTTTCAGAAGGAGCTGCAGCGCAGGGGAAAACTGGAGGGAGAGTGCTTTTGGTCCTATTCATGGTATTGCCTGGGGGAGAGCACAACCCAGTGAAAACAGAAGGCAGAGGGAAATATTGGAGTCCAGTGAGGAACCCTGAGCTGTTACCCCCTTTATTTGCTGTTCTTAATAAGCAGTACAAATACTGTTATCAGCACAACAAATTACAATAATTATTCTCTAGCAAAAACCTGATTGACTGAATCACTGCTTTTAGTACATGAGGTTGTTAATACACAGGTTCTTAGGAGATCATTATTATGTACAAGTTTGCTGGAATATTTGAATGGGCTTTTGCTCTGCCATTATCTTGATTTTAAATGCAATTATTCTCAGGGTGGGGTTTTTTTTGACCCAAGCTTCAGATGGAACAAGCCTGGTGGTCTCTGACTCATACTGTACAAACAAACAAAAACAATGACAAAAAGAAACAGCAACTTAACAGCAGAAGAAATACAGTGTAAATGTGTTTGTCACGTCTAAGCAGTGGACAAATGAGCTAATTTGAATCGCTTAGTGCTTGTATAGTCACAACTAAACAACCCCTGTAAATTAATTGTGTGACATGCGATTCCCAATTATGTAAAGCAGTATAATAAGCTGTGAGAATGGTGACTGTCATTAGTTATATGTACAGGAGTGTGGAAAATTACTTATGCTTTCTCTTTGCCTATAGAGGCACAAAATGCCAGCTTCCTCAAACAAGCAGAAGGAAGGGTAGCTCTGTTTTCTTCTAGTTGCAAATTGGGTTTTGTGTATGATTTGAAAGGTGGAGCAGAATGTGAACTGCTTACATTTTCTTTAATTTGGCTGCAGAAGATGGAATTCGTTGGGCTCCGTCTGTTCAAATGAACTTTAAGCAACAATCAAGGAAAACATTTATGCTCCTCTTTATATATGTAATGGTAATACGTCTTCTGAAGAAGACATAATGGAGCTGGAGCCTTAGGTTACCTTAGGAGAGCAATACAGGAATGTTAACTACTTATGTAGGCATTAAAGGCATTTTATAAAAGCAAGCAGGTTTTTCCTGTGAGGTATTAAAGTGACTTATTTGTTGTTTCTAGGAGCTGCATTTCCTCTGGTTGTGAAATTTAAAATGGGGAAACCTCCCTACCAGCTGTCTCAGTTCTTCTGGTCAGGAACCCCTGTATGTTTTTCCCCCAGTAATCTAAATGTTAACACATTTAATTGGTGCTCCCAAAGCAGTTTTGAAATATTGATAGATTTTAAAAAACATCTGTAAATTATAAATAATTTTTAAAGTTCACATTTCACTTTTGAATGCCCATTACAGAGTATTAGTTTTCAAGCCATTTAATAAGTTATGAGACAAATGAGTGAGTTTAATCTGGGGTGACTGATGTGAAAAAAAATGTGATGGTTATATTAAAGTTTCAGCTTTTCCAAAACTGTGTACGTTTCTATAAAAGTAAACAGAGAATGTTATGTAATAATGTATATTTTATTTAAAGTGACTTTAAAGACTAGCCCTATTTTCTAATTCTATTAAAAACTTCAAAACTATAGCTTGTTTCGGTGACATGTATGTTAGGCCATCACTGAAGTCATGTTAATCCTTAAACACTCTCCTTTGATCTTCTAGTTGTTTAGATCTATTCAGAACACAGCACAATATTGTTTTATTTCAGCAATATCTAACCTCTTCATTTGCTATTTATTCACACCTGCATATTCCCCTAAGATTCCTTATCTCATTTCCAGGGTAGCCCTGCAGACAATTAGTGGTGGTAATAATATAAAATGTGGCCAGCACTAAAACCTGAAACGGCCATTACAACTAAACTATATGATATATAATAACCACTCCACTCAATTACCTGCACAAAAATGCAAGGATTTAAAACTGTGGAGCCTTATCATAGATCCAGTTAACTGACCTATCTACCTACCTGCTCTTTAGTCCTTCCTTTCTTACAAATCATATTCTACCTTGTGGCATGCTGTCTGGTAAATTAGCAAAGCTGTACATTTGTATGAGTTTTCCGTCCCTTTCAATAGGCTGGTATAAGCATATGTAAGTCTCTGCGCTGGCATATGAACAGGTCTTTGACTGGTGGTAGGACAACAAATGATAACTATGTAACAACCCAATGCATAAATTCATACATGCGCATTCACAATCCATGTGCC
Source organism: Corvus cornix cornix (assembly GCF_000738735.6). Lineage (NCBI taxonomy): Eukaryota > Metazoa > Chordata > Aves > Passeriformes > Corvidae > Corvus > Corvus cornix. The sequence continues at coordinate 107,450,227 of NC_046333.1, read as the reverse complement.
TGTGGCAGCATGGAGTACACAGGTTTATGTGCTGCTGCCTGGTGTACTTGATTTTTCATTTTTAGTGTCTATTATCATCCTATGTAACTCGTTATTTTTTACCTGTTAAAGAAACCTTGCTGTTTAGTTGGATGTGGTCCTGGGGGATAGCTGTGTCACCAGTCTGCCATTACTGTTATGGGAGGAAAGATATGAGAATGAGAAGATATCAGCAGGACCCAGGGCTTGAGGGTGTCTGTCCATCTAAACCGCTGGGCTTTCTCTTTGGTCGAGTCCAGCAGCTTAAGCATTTTGCCAGCTCTGTGTTTCAGGGGACAAAGAATTTTTCTTACAGGAACGACTCAGATGCAGGTTCTCTTTCCTCCTTCACACAGATTACATTTGTAACCTGAGGCAAAGCATTCCAGCTTGTCTGTGCCCCAGTTACTTGAGCAGCAAAATGGGGAAAATGGAAAACTGCTGCTTACAAGATATTGAAAATATTAATTTGTTCGTATTTGTAAACTCTGTTCTATCAGAGGACCCCTATGTATTATGGCACATAAAGGTTAGCTGACATTTGCTTTAGGAATGTGGCCATTTGTCTAGTGGCAGCAAAAACATGTTTAAATCATACAGAAAAATAAGCCATGGTAAAGCAAGTGCCCTGAAGTCTTCTGCAGCAAAAGCATGTGTATGTGATAGACCTTCCTGGTGACTAAGTAACATCTTTCTGAAGCAATCCTGTTAATTCAGTCAGCAGCACTAGGGATAAGATCACTTTTAAGACCTTGCGTCTGCTGGGGTTGGCACATGAGTGGCTGGCTGCTAACGCCACAGAGGTGCTTTTGTGCTCTTGTGCTTCCCCCTTCCTCCCCCCCTTTCACGGGATAACTCCTTCTAGTATTGCTTCACTTTTCTGTTGCGAGCACTTTCCCCATCAATATGACTGAACAGGTGTTACTCTGCTACTAACTGAGTTTCCAGCTGTCCTCCTCCAACACAGACCAGGCAAAATTTGTTGTTTTGTCCTATTAGACAGACTAGAGAATTACCAAGCCTGAGATGGAGGTCTTCCTTGCAGGATACGGTAGTTTTGTTGCCAGAAGATGGTCAGGAACGCCTGGCTGGCTAACAAAGACAGTCCTTCAGCTGCTGGGTGTAGTTCCAGTTTTGCATCCCCTTTGGCAGCGGCACAGAGACTGCTGCAGTGTGGCCAGCCAGCAAAATTAGGAAATAAGGACCTCTTTTATTTACTCAGGCTGCTGAATCATGGGCATTCCTGTCTGCTTGGAGAAAAGTCAGGCAGCTCTACTTTCCACTGGAAGTCTCAGGAGTGCTTGGTACTTTCATCTCAGAGTGTTCACACACTTGTTTTAATGTGCTTTATGGAAATGGCGAAACTCAGCAAGTACAGTTGGTGTAGAAAAACATCTGCACTAACTATTCACACACATTTGCATCTTTAAATAGACTTTTAGGCCTTGTAGCCGATTTTCAGCAAAGTTTTTTGGTTGTGAGTGCTAGAGCTTTCTTAGAGTCAGTGAGTGTGAAGTGACTGGTTCCAAAAATTAAAAATTTACATGGACATGTTAAGTGCATCACATTGAAACTCAGAATACTTGCCATAACACAAAAAAGGCATTTACAGTAAGTAGCACTTAGTGAGTGCTGAAGGAAAAAAAAAGGTCGATACAGAAAATATATTTTAAAACTCCATAAACACTCTGTCAAGTACCTGGAGCCCTATTCTGCCCTGAGATAGATGTGTACCTCTCCTGGGAACTTGTATGTGTGCATCTGAATTTGGTCCAGAGTATTTTAAAACAGCTTGTTATAACTTTAAAGATCAGTATTTGTAATGTTGACATATAGCTCAGTGTGTAGGTGTCTGCAGATTTATATACAGGCAGCTGTGTGCAAAGTAGCAGCAAACTGTATTTTCTGTGAGAGTGATGGGCAAAAAGGGGTTTGAAGCCCTTTGCCCCGACAGCAGGTCAAACATTACCCCCAGCGCAGAGCTGGCTCTGCGGTGAGATCTGCTGGGAAAGCTGGAGTGGAGTCTGCAGCCCAAGCACCTGGCTTGCTGCGAGGACCTTCAGTTCAGTTCCTCCACCCCAGTTTTGAGGGTGGAGGTCTGCTTACCCTGCGCCTGTGCACACGGAGTAGCCTCAGTGCAGAGCAGCAAGTCACACTTTGCTGCCATTCTGAGGGAGATGCTCTTAGTGGTTGCACCTTAATTTTATGGGGCAGCATCCTTGTGGGGAGGGGTGGGGAGACGACCAGACAGGGGTTGCCATCACTCATGTCCTGCTGTAGCAGTAGTTACCCTTAGTCCAGGTTTCCTTATTGGTTGCTGTCCCCAGATCCATTCCTACACAGCCCCTGAGCTCAACTGGCACATTTGTCCATCACACACAATGTTCCCAGTGTTCAGGTTGGAGTCTGCACAGCAAAAGTCACTGCAGTGAAACATTTTCCTTGTTGCAGAAGGAGGGTTTCAAAAGCCTTTCTGTGGGTCACTGAGAGCTGATGGGCTTGGCTTTGGAACCCTTTGTGTAAGTGCAGCCCAGGGTCCCTCCCTCCAGAGCATGTGGCCAGCCACCAGTGCCCCTTCCACAGAGGCTCTCCCCTGCCCTGCTGTGCCAGGGGGTGGGGGGTAGTTGGGAAAGAGTGCTGGCCACATTGTTAGGCTCGTACTCAGGAAAATCCTGTTGTCCTCCGCCTTGCGGAATTCCCCCTGCCTTGCTGGTTCTTCTGTAGCTCTGAGAGATTGAAAGATTTTCACTTCTCAAGTTAAAAGGACGCAAGTCTGACTTGTAAATGGCTTGCTCTTCTCTCTTTTGCACAAAGAGAATTACTCTGTAGAATTAGTATGGGCTCAGATTAAAAAACACAATGGCAAAGTGACACACATTTCTATTTGCCAGCTGGAAAGTAAGAACTGTCTCTGTGCTGTAGTTACATTCGTCCCCCTTGTCTTTCCTTACCCTTGTATAAAAGCTGAGGAGACTTCCAAGCATACAGAATTGGGTGGGGGAAAGGGGCTGCCATTGCTTATGCCATGGTCACACTCCACGCTTGATCCTGACCCTGCTGCCAGCCCGACAACCTGCTGGGATCCATGAGCCAGGGGCAATAGTTGTATAATAGGTAAAACCAAGCAGGCAGTGGTCACGAAAAGGAAGTGATTTACTGCTATGTCAGTGATGGTACACTATTTATAACACTTACTATATATTCCTCTAAACATCTATACAATAATATATCATTTCTCCATAGGATATACATTTTAATACTAAATTTGGTTACAAAATATGTTGCCTAGGCAGTCACAGACTATTTTTCTTCACTCGGTTGCTTGACATAAATTCCTGTTTATCTGCCATCAGTGAGTGTATGTCAGAAATATATTGGATTTTTAAAGAACAAAAGGTTTTCTCATTTAAAAGACCTAGCTGGAAAGATGCATTTAATATAAAATTTAGAAGTGGAGAAAACATTAACATATTTTTCTGTAAATGCTTTTTCTACTGTTTTGATTATTTTCAGTTTTAGAGTCAAACCCAGCAATTTGAAAGGGCAGTACACAGATTTACATTAAAAGTCTCCTGTGAATATTGCAGTCATTAATGTACCATCTTAAAAACTCACCTGATTGGTTTTCTTTAGTGTGTATGACAATGAAGATCTTTGCACATTGGGAAGCATTTTAGCAGATTCCTTTTGCTGGAAGGGAGGATTTTAATGTTTCAATTTTTGTGAAAAACAAACAGCATTGTTTTCGGTTCAAAAACATGGCACTCAGGCCAGGGTTTGATTCTATTATTGAAATACATACCATTAGGGCAGATTTGTATGTAGGCAATTACAGATGTATATTGTGTGTGTGTGCGCAAAAGGTGTGTTTAATTTGTGAAACCCTCCTCTCCAAGACATAAACAAGAGGATAAAAACCCATGCAGTCTCCAACTTATCCTGAAAAGCATTGTGTCAATGGGCAGGCATCCAGCAATGGTGTTTGGTTGTTTTCTCAGAGTTAGATGGTTGCCATCTGGCATTGATAGTGAGATGGCGTTGTCATCAGTTTCTAGATGCAGGAAAGGAATGAATCCTCATCTGTTTCCTGTGGATAAGCAAGAGGTTGATAATCTAGTAAAATCTCTTTACCTTAAAGTAAGCCAGCTTGGAATTTGTTTATATAATATAGGCCAGCTCTAACTTTTGTGTTGTTGTAGTAAATTTTTTGAGAGAAGGCTGAAGATGTTAAGAAACTTAGTGCTTTGCAAGAATACCTTTAGAAAGATATTTTTCAAGGGGTTTATCGTATCTTTTTCTATAGTGCTACAGTAGTCAGTTTTACAGAAGGAAAAAACCTCAAGCATTGCCTCTGGAAAGGAATAGAAGAATTATTTGATGTAGAGTGATCTTTCAAATATTCTTTTAATATTTTTAAAGATGTTTTAGGTTAAGATCAGTATGATCACTGCAGAATAGTTATCTACATTTAAAACAAAAAGTGCAAAAACTGTACAGCACATCTCTTGAAAAAAATATTTACAACTTTCCCTGTTTAGAGATGAGGTAATACCATGGATAACTAGTCCATTTATTATCTGGCCAGCATTTCTGTTTCGTCTTTTCCTTGTAACTCATAAATCTTTCAGCTTTTACCATAAATGTTTATCATTTTTCCTGTTTCCAGTTTTTTACAAGTTGCTTTGTCTGTGATCGCCTCACAGTACAGGTTATGCTGTACTGAGGAAGTTCAGCTGGCCGAGGCCTTTGCAAAAAGGAAGAAATGGTGGGCAACCTCTTGAACTTAAAAAAAAAAAAGCTGTTCATGGCTGACCCTTGTGACACTTTCTCATTTTCCTTGATCCTGGCTGTTGGTTTGTTAGTTTGTTTTGAACATTTAATGATCCAGCTGCCAGCTTTCAGTAACTGAATTGTATCATTATTGGAGAAATCTGGTTGTACTGTATTAGAGAAAACATCACTCTTTATATTGTTATCCTGTTCCTCCCCTGTAATTTCTCCTATTATTGTTTAGAATAACACCCAAGTCTCTCTCAGAAATAGCCTTTAAAAGATTCCTGCGTTCAGAATCAACTTCAAAGGAAAAAATACCACAAACCTGGCAAAGCAGGGGGAATCTTTTCATTAAATATTAGGCATGTGGGTTGAGTGTATTAATTTTAAAGCATTCCTGTAATATTTTCTCCTTTCCTCTGATTCTTCAGATGCTCACATAATATGCAAATAATTTTACAATGGATACAAAAGAAACATTAAATATATTAAAATCTGCATTTTAATAAAGTTGTCAATGTATAATACATATCCTGCAACTGAGAAAGAATGATAAAAAAGCAATAAAAAGTTAATATAGGCACAGAACTATTTAATAACTTTTAATGTTTTACAGTATGATAAAAATAAATGTGGTCTTGAAACTGTTGGATATCAGTGTAAGAAATATCCTAGTCTGAGTTTAATGTTTTAGCTATTTGGGAGTAGCAGTCCTGTGTTATTCATATGCATTTCCTATCTCCTTTCAACTGCTGGGATTAAGCTTGTGGGCCTGTTTCTTTCTCATTTCAGACGGAGTGGATGTTGAGGATGACCCCTCTTGCTCATGGCCAGCATCATCGCCTTCTAGCAAGGACCAGACATCCCCAAGCCATGGAGAAGGCTGTGATTTTGGAGAAGAGGAAGGAGGCCCAGGGTTGCCCTATCCGTGCCAGTTCTGTGACAAGTCGTTCAGCCGCCTCAGCTACTTAAAGCACCACGAGCAAAGTCACAGTGACAAGCTCCCTTTCAAATGCACGTATTGCAGCCGTCTCTTCAAACACAAACGGAGCAGGGACCGCCACATAAAGCTTCATACAGGAGACAAGAAGTATCACTGCAGCGAGTGTGATGCGGCGTTCTCAAGGAGCGATCATCTTAAAATTCACTTAAAGACTCATACGTCCAACAAGCCATATAAGTGTGCCATTTGTAGACGTGGGTTCCTGTCATCTAGTTCACTGCATGGACACATGCAGGTTCACGAGAGGAACAAAGATGGCTCCCAGTCCGCTTCCCGGATGGAGGACTGGAAAATGAAGGACACTCAGAAATGCAGTCAGTGCGAAGAAGGCTTTGATTTTCCTGAAGATCTTCAGAAGCACATTGCAGAATGTCACCCTGAGTGTTCCCCTAATGAAGACCGATCTGCTCTTCAGTGTGTTTACTGTCATGAACTCTTTGTAGAGGAAACGTCCCTAGTAAATCACATGGAGCAGGCTCATAATGGTGAGAAGAAGAATTCATGCAGCATTTGCTCTGAGAACTTTCATACTGTGGAGGAGCTGTACAGCCACATGGACAGTCACCAGCAGCCAGAGTCGTGCAACCACAGCAACAGCCCATCTTTGGTAACTGTGGGGTACACCTCAGTCTCTAGCACTACTCCAGATTCGAATCTCTCAGTGGATAGCTCAACAATGGTGGAAACGGCACCTCCTATACCAAAAGGTCGTGGAAGGAAGAGGGCAGCTCAGCAAGTGCCAGATATCACTGGTCCTTCAAGTAAACAGGCAAAAGTTACTTATAGCTGCATTTACTGCAACAAACAGTTGTTTTCCAGCCTTGCAGTTTTGCAGATACACCTGAAAACTATGCATTTAGATAAACCCGAACAAGCCCATATCTGTCAGTATTGTTTGGAGGTATTGCCATCTCTCTACAATCTCAATGAACATCTTAAGCAAGTCCACGAAGCTCCAGACCCAGCACTGATTGTTTCTACCATGCCTGCCATGGTGTACCAGTGCAACTTCTGCTCTGAGGTGTTCAATGACCTCAACACCCTTCAGGAACACATCCGATGTTCTCATGGATTTGCCAATCCTGCTGCTAAGGACAGTAATGCGTTCTTTTGCCCCCATTGCTACATGGGATTTCTTACAGATTCTTCTCTGGAAGAGCATATTAGACAAGTCCATTGTGATCTTAGCAGTTCCCGTTTTGGTTCTCCTGTGCTCGGAACCCCAAAAGATCCAGTGGTGGAAGTGTATTCTTGTTCTTACTGTACCAATTCTCCAATATTTAATAGTGTTCTTAAACTGAACAAACATATCAAGGAGAACCATAAGAACATTCCTTTGGCGCTGAATTACATCCACAATGGGAAAAAGTCCAGAGCGATGAGTCCGTTATCTCCTGTAACCATTGAGCAGACCTCTTTAAAGATGATGCAGGCAGTTGGAGGTGCTCCTCCTCGTCCTGCTGGGGAATATATTTGTAATCAGTGTGGTGCTAAGTATACTTCCTTGGATGGTTTTCAGACTCATTTGAAAACACATCTTGACACTGTCCTGCCAAAACTGACCTGCCCTCAGTGCAACAAGGAATTTCCAAATCAGGAGTCACTGCTGAAGCATGTTACCATTCATTTCATGATCACCTCAACCTATTACATCTGTGAAAGCTGTGACAAGCAGTTCACTTCTGTGGATGACTTGCAGAAACACCTGCTGGACATGCATACATTCGTGTTCTTTCGCTGCACCTTGTGCCAAGAAGTTTTTGACTCCAAAGTCTCCATTCAGCTGCACTTGGCTGTGAAGCACAGCAATGAGAAGAAGGTATACAGATGTACATCTTGCAACTGGGATTTCCGCAATGAGACTGACCTACAGCTTCATGTGAAACACAACCACCTAGAGAACCAAGGCAAAGTGCACAAGTGCATCTTCTGTGGTGAATCCTTTGGTACGGAGGTGGAGCTGCAGTGCCACATCACTACGCACAGCAAGAAGTACAACTGCAAGTTCTGCAGCAAAGCTTTCCATGCTATCATCTTGCTGGAAAAGCACTTGAGGGAAAAACATTGTGTTTTTGAAACGAAAACTCCAAACTGTGGAACAAATGGGGCATCTGAGCAAGTTCAGAAAGAGGAAGTGGAACTCCAGACCTTGTTGACAAATAGCCAGGAGTCCCATAACAGCCACGATGGCAGTGAAGAAGATGTGGACACATCTGAGCCTATGTATGGCTGTGACATTTGCGGAGCAGCTTACACCATGGAGACTCTCTTGCAGAATCACCAGCTGCGAGACCACAACATTCGACCGGGAGAAAGCGCCATAGTGAAGAAAAAGGCTGAACTCATTAAAGGGAATTACAAGTGTAATGTGTGTTCTCGAACATTCTTCTCTGAAAATGGGCTTCGAGAGCACATGCAGACACACTTGGGACCAGTGAAACACTATATGTGCCCAATCTGTGGCGAGCGGTTTCCGTCTCTTCTGACTCTTACTGAACATAAGGTCACGCATAGTAAGAGCCTGGACACTGGAAACTGCAGGATTTGCAAGATGCCCCTCCAGAGTGAGGAGGAATTTTTAGAGCATTGCCAAATGCACCCTGACCTGAGGAACTCCTTGACAGGGTTCCGCTGTGTGGTGTGCATGCAGACAGTGACCTCCACGCTGGAACTGAAAATCCACGGCACGTTCCATATGCAGAAAACTGGAAATGGTTCTGCCGTGCAGTCCACGGGACGTGCACAGCATCTCCAGAAACTGTACAAGTGTGCATCTTGCCTGAAGGAATTCCGTTCGAAACAGGATTTAGTGAAACTTGACATCAATGGTCTGCCATATGGTCTGTGTGCTAGCTGTGTTAATCTCAGTAAAAGTGGTAGTCCAAGTGTCAACATCCCTTCAAGCAGTAACAGACAAGGCATGGGCCAAAATGAGAACTTGAGTTCTATTGAGAACAAAAGCAAGGCAGGGGGACTGAAGACTCGCTGTTCTAGTTGCAATGTAAAGTTTGAATCAGAAACTGAACTCCAAAACCATATTCAGTCAATCCACAGAGAGCTTGTTCCAGACAGCAACAGTACACAGCTGAAAACACCACAAGTATCTCCAATGCCTAGAATCAGCCCCTCCCAAACTGAAGAGGTAACCCTTTTTTCTTTGCTCTTGACACCTTCCATCCTTTTGGAAAAAATCCCCTTTTTTCAAGCTGTCTTGTCACTTGTCATGAAATGCTTAGGCTGATCCATGTTACATTTCCATCCACAGCCACTAGCTAGTAATTACTTGCTTCTTGATATGCCTTACATCTTGGATTGAATTTTGCGAAATAGGACTAATTCCAGTCTCCCTAGGATATTGTCTTCTGTATCACTGAGGAGTCCTATCTTCATGCCAGCACAACTGAGATCTGGAATCTTATCCTAGCTCCCATACGCATTGGAATCCCCAGCTAGGAGTTGTGCTTACGGCAGAGAGCATTAATGACAGAGGAGTAGACACAGTGAGCCAAAATGCTGGCATAAGGGGTTGATTTTTTAAAAAATATTTGTGAGCAACAAATTGAGGGTATTTTTGTTAATTGTGTTGTAGACTTTCATTTTCTCCTCTTACAGCATATTTTGATTAAGTAGAAGTGCAATGCTAGCCTAAGGTAAATTGGGAAATCAGTCCTTTGGATGCAATTGCTTGTTGTTTTTCTTTCCATTCGTGATGAAGAACATTTTGATGTCACTGAAACACCTAGTGCCTGATGACTGAAATTCCATCATGCAGCATAACTTAAAAAGTAAATATCAAACTCTCGAAAGATGTTATCTGCTTTCTCAGTCACCAGTAACCAAGTAATGACACCTGTATGTGGGGAGGTAGGGGGATCATGTACTGAGGGAAGGGAATATGTTTTGTCTTCAGAAATGTTACCATTAGAATGACTTAGAGGTAATATTTTAGGCATGATATCTTGCATTATGACCTCTTATAATTCAGGAAGCCTAAAAACACAGCTCAAACAAATTTTAAGAAATAGTAGCTTTTGTTTCAAGAAAGCTTTTAGCCTATAATAATATGAGCATGGTGCAACCCATTGCTGCGAATGCGTATGGATACCCTGTGGCTAGGGAGCTGCTGCTCTTCCATCACCTTCCTCACTCCCTGTTTGTGAGCCCATCTGTTGGGAAAGATATCTCTCAGCATGTCATCCAACACAGTTGTGCAAAGTGGAGGGCAGGAGGGAGGCAGAGAGGGAAGAGGGAGGATAAATAAGGATATGTGGACCAAGAGGTAAGTGTTTATGGAGCTTCTGAGAACACAGATGAAGATAGGCTGGGAGAAGGACACTGAGGTAGCACAGAACCTGGAGTGCCATGAAGAGAGAATTGGAGCTGAGAGTTCAGGATGAAGTACCAGGCAGGATGCACCTCCCAGGGAAAAGCCCTGTGCTTTCGTAACTTCTTCATCTCCAGTTTGCACATTGAATGGTGGTAAGAGATACCTGAGGAATGGGATGTGGTGTGGAATTTATGGAAGGCTGTTAGACTGAGAACGTGAGGTCTGAGGAAAACCTTCTTTTTAAAGAAGAGGAAGAGGAGTGGCTCTCATTATCTGTGTTTCAGGCCACTGGTGATCCCACTGCTGCTCAGTCAGAACCACAGGATTACCAGCTGTGTGTGTTTGATAGGTTCAGAGTTATTCTGGTTTCTGTTTCTGTCATCTTGCACCAAGTGACTACATGAAATCCCTCTTCCTAGTCATGTTGGAAGCCAATTCCTGCTGCCTCAAGCACAATCAGAATCATGTGTTAAGTCAGTCACCATGCTAAGATGTCACCAACTTGTCTTTCTCTTGCTTGTAAACTAGACATAAAGAGATTTGGGAGTCCTTTGTGGTGATGTAAGATCAGTTGCCTTGAGTGTCATTAGTTACCTGTACTCGGATCGGGTATAATCAGAGTTCTTAGTTGTACTTCTAATTGGCATCACATTCTTCTTCTTAATCCTTTTGATTTATATATAAAAGTATATTTAAGATGAAAAAGCTTTTTACAGATTTGTGCATAGCATTTGCATCCTTCAAATCACCATTTGCCACTCACCCTCATTCTGTGGATGTAAACTGAATTTTCAGTCTCTGTGGTTCTAGTGTCCACATAGTAATGTAGACTTTCAGATTCTTTTCTCATGGGAAGGCAAAGCTGTCAGATTCCTGACGGAGCATTAGTAGTTCTGGAAACCATAAATGCACATTTGTAAAATCCTGAAAGAGAATTTATTTTTCTAGCAGATATTACTGGTTTCAAATTGTAGTGATGCAAGCATTGTAGCAATGAGAATCAAAACTGAAAGTGGTAATGTGCAGATGTTTAAAACTATAGATTGGATGTCCAGACTGAGGGAAGTGAAAACATAAGCATATAACACAAACCGTAAAAACAAACTGGATTTTTAAAATTTGTTATTAGTCACTGGCTTTGATACTCCACTGGAAGGATGTTTCTTGAACTGAATGGGATGTCGAAGACAGCAACTTAAACGTGCAATTTTGGGGAAATTTTCAACAAAAAGTATTAATAAGATAAAGGAATGAAAGTTTCATTTGCATTATTGAGAGTTGCACGGTTTGAGATTTCAACCTATATATAAAGAATATTTCATTCCTAAGGCAAGAAAAATAGGTATCTTGCATATGTGAGATGAGTTGTCAGACCATTAATATTGCTGAATACCCCTTTTTACTCAGTAATAGATTTCAATGATAAGAATATTTGAAAATACCTTTTTAGGATAAAAGATAACACTGAAAGTGTCACTTCTAGCTCCTTTGCCGAGTATTCTCAAGGTTGAACTAGAAACCTTCCCTTTTTACTCTGTACCCAGTAATGTGATAGGGTGCAATTACCTTACCATGGTATAATGTCATCAGCTGAGCTGTCACCTGCTGAGCTCACCCCACTTGCTGAGTGAAAAATGTTGACTTGAATCATCTCCACTGAAAGTTACCTTCTGGTTGGGGTGGGAAATGATGAGCAATGCTCATCACTGGTTACAACTCAAGGAGCAGATCGGAACTCGTTAAGCCCATCACACTGCTGAGTCTAGTACCCCTAAGTTACCACACAGACTTAAACAGGCAGATTGTGGATATCTAGCTTTTGAAAGAGCTCTAAAATGTGTAAATCTGCAAGTTAATCTTTGGGCTTTAATGAGGTGCTGGATTCAGCTGGTTGTGGATTTCTTGTAAAGATTGTGAATCACACTGCAAGCACACTTTTAGACTAAGGTGATAGTTATTGTCTAAAAGCAGAGAACAAGGGGGGGATGCTGGTGAATTGGGAACTAGACCTTTTTCTGTTACTCATTTCCTTTGCTGACTTGGCCAAATCTGCTTGAACATCTCTGCTTCATTTTCCTTATTCAGAATATAAGTTAGATATTTCCTGAAAAGTGTGTTGTCATGCTTACTTTAAATACACTTTTTGTAAAGCACTTGGAAGATGAAATTCTGTTCAAGAAAAATTGTGTGGCCTTGACTCTTGTTCTTCCTTAATATGCTGTCATGCACCTAATGAGAGAACTCTTGACTCAGCAGAAAGTGTGCCCTCACTTCTTAAACTTCAAGAGTTCTGTACTTGCAGAATCACACCAGCCTAATTGTGCAATAAGTTATATTGTCCATTTCTTAGCTGGCAGGGGAGGAGGGAATGGACTCCAGCCACAGTTTAATGGTAAAACCTGAATTATGCCAGTGTATCCACATGTGCAATTGTGCTCAGTTTGAGATCCTGTTGGTAACTTTCAGAGTAGAAGCGTAATTGCTTCTGTATCACTTTGTTCCATGAATGTGAAGCTCATGTGAATACTGTATTACCTGTGGCAATGCAGACAGTACTTCATCAATAGTACAAAAGTGCTCTGGGTTTTCTGGTCCTGAGGAGAGGAGGAGCAGTGTGAGTACACGGCCAAATTATTTCAGGAGTGAAGATGCTTATTTAGGTGTGGCAAAAGACTTGCAGATACTCACTATAGCAGAGAGTATCAAAAATGCTGGACAAAGGAGAGAGCTTGCAACTGTCACACCAGCTGGAGAGCAGAATAAGTGAATCTGGGACTGCCCTTCTGTCCCGTTGTGGTTGTGCAGAGCTGTTTGCCAGAGTGGGCATGTCACAGCAAGGGACACCGGGTACATCACAACACTGTTCTAGAAGGAGCTGTGAAAGTGCAGGCTGACAATGAGCTTGCAGAGATGGGGTCACAAAATTCAGATGCTGTGGAGAGCTGTTGGCTCCTTGAAACTCAACTTCTCCGACCTCAGATGAATCCAGAAATAGTATCACCCTGGGAGAAAGAATGGAGCTCAGGTAGGTGTACTCTTCTATCATTATATTTTTTTTCTCTTTATTTATTCATGGGCCCTGAATCTACCTTTATTCTCTTACTATTCTTCCCCCCACTTCTCAAAACACTGCCAGACCCACAAAGACAGAAAATGGGAACTGCCTTTTGAAGTAGCTGGTTTATTTCAACAGCATGCACTGGCAGTCAGAGGCAGAAAGAAGAGAGAAAAGACTGTAAGCAACCCAGAAATGTTCCCAGATGCATGCTTTTGGCAGGGCAAGCAATAGCATTTTAGCAATATAAATCACAGTGCTTTTAACTGAAAAAATGCACTGAAATCAATATTCATGCATTTAATTGAAATACATAAAGAAATTAAAATAATCCTCCTCATCAGCAATCCAAGCTGATCATTCTGACTACAGGATTTTTATGAATAAGCACATAAACTTGTAATGTAAACATAAGTAGTGCCTTGGGTTTCCTGTCAGTGAATCCAGGCCCAGAACAAGTGATTTTCATGCCGTATTTTGGATCCAGGGACAGAAAAGGTAAAGAAGGTTTGTTGCTGGCACAAAGATTTGGCTTTGAAATAGTTTGTGGAACTAATCTGTGACAAACATATTTTCTGCTTCTGGAGTTTCAAAATGAGCTCACTAAAAATACCATTTTTGTCTTCTGGCATCTTTTTAACATTCCTTTCAGGAAAGTATTATTTAAAGTGTGACCATATATATTCTTAGGATGGGCTAGCCTGGGGTTTTTGCCAGTAGGCCACCTCTACTTCACACTATGCTTTAATTTCTGGTAGTGCCACTACCGTGAAGTGGCTGATAAGATCCAGCTTAAGCATTTCTCTTCTCTTTGCCTTAACAGTTTTGGTAGTGAGCTATCAGAGTCCTCTTTGAATTTTACAAGGATAGTATTATTGTTATCCTGTTGCTATAAATCCTACCAAAGTTAAGCTTCAAACTTCCAACCTCACCATGAGTTCAGTCTGTGAAAGGAAGGCCGTATGTTGGCTGGGAGCTGCTGAACAGAAGCAAGGGGGATAATTGTAGTGAGTTTTCTTAGTTTCCTGTCCACTGATCATTAAAATCTAATGCTGTTTGTCTGTCTTGTTATTTGTCAGAGGCTTCAGCTGGGGAATTTGGAGAGGCATCTTCTTCACACCTGTGGAAAACTTTGCATGAGAGGATGAAAGGATAACATGTCCTCCAAAATTTTCAAGAGCACTAAACCAAGGTTTCCGTAAAACGTACCGGGGTTGGGGGGTGGAATGCGTGCTTGAAGAAATGCAGAAGAACTGGAGAGGGACACAGGAATGTGGATGAAGTCCTTAAGGATCTCTAGAGAGGGCAAATACAGATTCAGCAAAGCTTTATAAGACAAAACATCCATGAGATGTATACTCCTACAGCTGAGCTGTGCAGCGCACTATCCTCTTGGGGCTTTTCCTGTACTCGTACCTGCTGGCCAGCTGACTGGTGTAGCATGCCACAATTTCTGCACAGCTACAGAGGAATATCACAGTAGTGATGAGTATTTGTATTCTGACCTCAGAATTGGGTAGAAATTAAGAGATTTCACACATTTTTCTAGCCTGATCATCTTTAGGAACAAGACACAGAAAATCATGGCATACCTCTATTTGTCTGCTGGTTTGCATACCTCTAGAGGATTCTCTCACTTCCACCTCTTATTTTTGGACTACTCTTGGCCAATTTCAAGAAAAATTTAATAGACTAATAGTAATCTCAAATCCTATGAAGTTGTTACAACGTTTGGGAAGAGAGGTGATCCAGCAGGTGATAGAATCCACATAGGAAAGAGGCCTTTAAGAGATCCGAACCAGGAAGATGGCTGTAGCTGAAGTTTATACCTGTTTCTTTTGCAAAAGTCAAGCAAACACAAGAAATGAAGTTATAGGAGGAAACTATGATCTGTTCTTTGTGATACTCACAGGCCAGCTTCTTAAGTGACTGTACATGAGAACTGTTTTTCACCACTACTCAATAAAGTTGTTATATATGATGTGTGTATTACTTTGTCTCATACAACAAACGTAACACCCAGATTTGTTACTCTGTCATGAGGGAAATAAAATGGGCTAACAGTTAATTTAAGATGGGTATGTAGCCCTAGTACTGCTTGTTTCACGAAGTTGTACAAAATGAACATAAACAAACCACCTGACATGTAGTGTCTTGTTAAAGGATACTCTTCTTTGACCTGCCATAGCTTTGTGATAGCACGTAGTTGATCTTATGGTGGTTCAAAACTATGAGGTACCTTTTTCTCCTGCCAAAGCCATCTCCATCTTTCATTTATATCGTTTCCTGCATTGTATAACAAATTATTGGATAAATATGACCTGTACTATTTTATACAGGGTATTTTGCTGGGTATGCCAGCAGAGATGTGTCTCCTGCTAGCATCCACCCGCACCGTGTGACATTCTAGGACAAGAAGCAGAGGGCTCAAATGGACACACAGGAGGTTCCCTCTGAACATCAGGAAACACTGTGAGGGCAACCGAGCCCTGGCACAGGTTACCCAGACAGGTTGTGTATCCTTTGAGATACTTACAAGTCATCTGGACATGGTCTGGCTCTAGGTGACCCTTCTGGAAAAGGAGGACTGGACCAGAGGATCCCGATCAGAGATCAGCCTCATGCATTTTATTCTTCTGTGGTTTCTACCCATCCTTTGGGCCCATCTAGCAGATGTATGTTGATGTTATCCTGTTCTTCCTTGGTGGCTACACCTTTGTTGCTGGTATATGGCTCCATAAGTCAGTGAATAAAAGGGCAGGGCCTTCCTTGATATTGAGCATCTCAGTACAGTCCTACCAATAATAATGTGCACTTCTAGGAATCATTTTTAATGCCTGTGAAATGCCTTTGAAGAGTGTCTTAGAAATACAACCACTTAGAAATGCAGCCATTTCAAAGTTACTTGCTCCTTGTGTACTCAAAAACAAGGTGGGAGGTAGAAGAGAAGGGAGCTATTTATCCCCTTTGATCATATGTCCACAGTTTTGGTGTCCTGTGTTGGGATACATTTCCTCTGGTTTTTGCTTATTATTCAGATATTTTTCAGCAGTCTATCTAAAAAGGTACACCTAATGGCTTTTCATATCTGAAAAGCCACCTCTTCCTCTCTACATTTTCCAGTAGGAAACAGGGGGTTCACCAACAAAGAAAGATCTGAGACTTCAAACTTTCAGATTTCCTTCTGTGTTGGCTTTGCCACTGCTACAACAGTCCTCTTGGTTTGTGCTCTGATGGCTGGAATCGGTTTAGGACCAACCTATAGGAACATGGCTGTCTGCTTACAAATCCTTGCAACCATCACTGACAGTGGCCAACTTGCAACTGATCATGTTCTGCTGCTTGGTGCTTCTCTCACAGGCCTAGGCAGGGAATGTCTGGATCACCTGGTGATTTTCCTGAACTATCAGCCATAGTTGCTCATTTCTCTTATGCTCCCTGCTTCTCAGCTGGTTTGTATGATGATGGTTGAGTGGTTGAAGTCCTTCAAACCTAGAAGTATGGCATTCTGCTTCTGAAACAAATTCTGCAATCTTTTTTTTCAGATAGGGAAATGGTAGACTCCATGTAAAAAGATGTTAACTTATTACAGGATGTACCTAAGAGGAACTGCTGGTATTTTAAGAATTAATGTGAAAGTAAAAGATTATGAAATAGGACAGAGGCAATTCTGTGAAGTTCCCTTAATTCCCTTTGAGGAGAGCAAATATGTCTTCACAGGAAAAAACCCAGTTAGACACAAATCATTGTGGATAGTGTTGAAGAGTGGCTCAGCAGAGTGCTTGTTTTGCTGGTACACCACTTCCTTGGGCAGCTGCACTGCCTCAGCAGAGGTTTTTCAACTGGGCACACAGTCAAGCATCATTGCAATGTCAGCAGCTGTGTGCCAGCTCAGATGCTACGAGTATATTTGTTAATGTTGATGTGGCCTAAGTGTATCCATAGAGGGTAGTACTAAAATCACAGCAGTATGATTGTAGGACTCTGTTCATGGCATATTTTGTAGTGCCTTTGTAAAACCCCAATCTTGCCTGTGTTATCGTGTGAAGCCTTCGTTTGTGAAGTCCCATTGACTTCCCCAAGTGCAGAGCTAATTGCATGAGAAGGATCTAAGGGGTTTACTCCTCTTGATACTTCAATGAAAATTAATTTCTTATATATTATGTATGAGTAATATATTTCTGTTTGTACATTAATATTAATGTTGCATATTTTTGAGCACAAGTTCTATTCTGTAGGATTAAATTATCTTGGTAAGTAATAGTGCAGGATTCAGTTTGAGTTGAAAGTGGACAATTAAGGGCAGGGGGAGTGTCCTGGGTTACACTTTGGAAAGTGAAATTAATCAGCATTAATTCTCAATAGAGTGGGAGAAAAACTGTTGTAGTGTTTAAATTTAAAAAAAAAATGTATATAAAAAGCTCCTGATTTTGCCTTTCTGTTAAAATCCAGAGAGCTTTTACAAAATCTGTGATGGAGAAAAGAGACAAGAGTATTCTCTTGTGCATACTTGCAAACTATTAATTTTATTGGGCTACATCTGTTGCTGATTGTTGGTGAAGAAAGTAGTGGCTTTATTGAATGACAGTCTGTCTCAGTATGCCTTTTTTTTAAAACAAAGCAAAAAAAAAAAAACTTTAAAAAGGAAAAAATATCAGCTTACTCAGAATATCGGCTTTTTGAGTCTCAGACCTGCCAAGTCAAGCTCTACTGCCTGTGCTTTGATGCCACGTCATCTGCAGAATTATCGGTGTGGCATTGGTCATAGTTCCTCCTTAATGTCTGTAGCCACACAGCAGCTCTGACACAGATACTGAGTGTTGGGATGCCTCTGGATGGGTTAACTTTGGTTTTAAGTGCAATGCAAGGAGACAGAAAGGGGCGGGGATGCTCACAGAAAGGTCAGTTGCTAACAAAGCCCCAAATTCCTGAGCACTGTTCACTAGTCAGAGACTCAGCCTCTCCCAGGATCAGGCCCTCAGACAGAAAGACAGAAAGGAGCATATTTGCTTTTTAGATCCCAAATCAAATTCACGGTACTTTAAGCCATTTGTATTCCTAAACTATGTAAGCCTGATATGAAGTAATTGAGAGAGAAAATAAATATACAACCATGTGCTGCCAGATTTTAGAGTTACTTTTCTGACAGGTATTTCACTTCAGTACTGAGTTTGAAAGACCTAGAGAGAGTAAAAGGATTAGAGATCTCAAAGGGAAGAGATGCAGTTTTTAAATGTGGTAAGATGTGTTTTTTTCGGTGTGGGGATGTGAGACATTGCAAGCTAATGCTCTTCATCAACCAGGGTAGGGAAAGGTTTATAACTGAGACATTGAAGACAGACATGATTAAATGCAGAATCCAGAATAAAGGTAAAACACAGAATAGCAGACCATGAATTCAAGCAGAATAGAGAAGGAAGAACTGCTAACATGAACATTTGTATTTCTGACTCAATATATTTTGTGTTTGCAGTAAGTAACCGTAATCAAAGAAATGAGAAGAAATTATGTTTCTTTCCATTTTTCATTTTGCTTACCTTATGGGGTTGATTGTATTCTTTCTCTAGGCATGTACACTCAGACCCTGTTATAATTTAAGGCCAGGCTAAACAAAAACAGAACAGAAAAATCCTCCTAAAATCGCAATGAACGTGTTTCTAAAAGTAAACAGGAAATACTAATTAAAGGGGTTTGTGTGAGCAATTACAAGAGTTGGCAATTAGTCAATTAAAACAAAAAAGCAAGATGACAGTGCCCCATAAGCAAGATAAATAGCTAACAATGCACTGAAACTGGCTAACATATGCTTAGTTTTTTAAGAGCTTAAACGTTGACAAAATAAGCATCCAGGAAGATAGAAACTAAATCCTCAATTAAGGTACTGTCAAAATTAGTGCGAACTCGGATGAAAAATGGCTACATGGACAAAGCTAGCACCATGGTTGCTCTTGTGTATGATGAAGGGCCAAGCACACTGCTAATGCTTAATAAAATAATGATGTCCAAAAATCAGCTGGCAGCATTAAGAGTTAGCACTGGTAAATTGCTGTAGTTAGTGTGCAACTTTTAAATGTTTCAGCTTGGTTTTTTTCATATGATTTGTCGGCCACTGTTCGCTTTCTCTTGTCAGGTTACTCTTCTGTTGGTTTAAAAGGTTGACCTAACTCCACTGTTTATGTGACGGAAACTGAGTGAATGACTGGTATGGGAGAAGGGAGTTAGAGGATGTGAGAGGTGTGGCATCACTCTTTTGGCAACAGCAGGTTGTCTCAGCTGTGTTATTGATCCATACACTTAGTCTGTGCTAAAACTGAGGAGAAAAAGCCTTGAAAGTCTCCCTTCAATAGTGTGACAAGAGAAAATAATGTAATTAGGTGTAAACAGGAGGTTATTGGTGGGGTAACACGTACACATCAAAACCATTTTTGATAGGGCACAGAAGTGTGAAAGGAGAATAGAACAAATGAGGGATGCCTGCAAGCCTAAGACTGTAGATACCACGCATTAGAAGTTATGAGTGATATTTTGGTTACTTCATGTAGGGAATAAGTATTCAGTTAAAAGGGGCATGGGTGCAAGGGATCCACAAATGGTATATGTAATCAAGGAAACCAGTACTGTTAAACAAATGCTTCGTCGTGGAGCAAGTGGCATATCCTCCCCATGGAGAAGAATGAAGTACAGATTAGAGGTAATATAATGGAGCATAATATACGATAAAAGACTTACAAAAATATCCATTCCAAAATTCTCAGTGAAAGGAGCTGGAGATAAAAGGAAACATTAAGCAGATAAATTTGCGATCTTTAAGAAGAAGTATCAACAGCCTGGGAAAAGGCCACTAAACAAACATTTAATAGGGAATATAAGGATTACACATGAAGTTACTGGTTTGTGAGCTTGATTTAAACAGTGAGGAACAGAAGAGGAAGGCTGATCAAAGACATGATAGGAGAAAGTTTGGATTTAATGAAGGATAGAGGGCAAAGATTCACAGAGGGAGGATCATGCTTAAAATTTTCAATAAAGAGTATTTTGAGAGAGTAGCCACAAGTGCTGACAGAGAAGCCTATAAACATGATTTACCAGGATTTTAGCAAAGCTTTTGAAGCAGTATAGCACAAAAGACTAATCTGTTGGGTGAATAAGTACGGCATAGGGAGAGATACTTTCTTTGATTAAAAAAGAAAAGAAACATGATCTTGGGTATGGAAAGCATAGGAGTCTCGTGAATTGAAGCAGGTTGGTTTGGAGGGGTGTAAATAATGGAAAGCCTTAAGAATCATTATTTGCACCAGTTTTGTTGAACTTATGCAGCATATCAGTAGTCTGGAAGAAAGAATAAGTAGTAAGGTGATGAAATTCCCTGATAGTACAAAACTGGGGAAATGTCAGAACAAAATAGGCAGGTGATAAAATACTGAATGATTTTGACAAGGAGGTGGAGCATGAGTCAATAAGTAGCATATGCAGTTCATTTTCAAGTAATATAATGAGGCTAGGGAATAGAAAAAAAAGAATGTATCAGTACCTCAGACAATAACAGGGCCCAAAAGTCTACACAGAAGAATTTTCTGCATACTTTTGAAGCATTTCTGAATGGAACTGTAAATCCTCTAGTAGTGTGGCTATTAGTTGTTTTGCTTTCTTTATAACAACAGAGCAAATAAAACTCTGTGCACAGAATTGAAGTACCAACTGAAAGTTCATTTTCCTGGACTATTTATAAAAGCAGCGAAGTCTCGTTTCACATGACATTGACACTCTGGGCACCTTTATAGAAAAGAAATTCAGAAAACTGCAAAGTGGTAAGTGAGGATTGGGACAATAATTAAAGGTCTAGGTGACATTAATTATTCAAAAGGTTAGGGAGACACATGCATATGCCCAATCCAAAGCTCTTTAAATGAAGTCACAGAGAAGCTTTGAATGCTAGAAGGCTTTCAGCTGGTTATGAAAACAAGAATGCAACAGGCACCCAATGCTCTTGTGAGACATTCATCCAAGCAGTTACTCTTCTACAATGATTTTGAATGGCCCCAGGAATGACTTGGGCCTCAGATTTACACTCAGCATGTAGAAGACAAATTGGCACTTAGGTTCTTGACAGGAGGGGGTTCAGTGAAGGATTATGGGCTTGTTTATTGGAGAGTTTTTATTAAAAGATGAGCTGATGTTAATAATAATAGTAACAATAAAAAAATAAAAGGAAAAAGTTAAACCACTTTCTTGATCCTATGTGCCTTTCTCCTCTGGAACAAATCTTTGGGAGTTTTTGCAAGACAGCACAGTTTAGAATGCATTGCGCCTTCTCCATTTGCTAAACTGGTCCTGTCTGAGTCCATACAGAAATGCACTGGCAAGAGCTTTCTGTGGCCCACCCTTGCTGATTTGAAATTACTCTCTTACAGGAAATATGTGTCAGCTTTTTTCTGTGTTTGTAGGGAAGAATGACAATATTGTCTCCGCAGGAGACTGGCAGGTGTCCTTTGGGAAAAGCAGTTGTGGCAGGTTAGGGTGTAAGTGCCCTTAGCTGTTCACTCTTCACTGTTGTGTGGAGCAGATATGCTCAGGGCTGTGAGTTGGGGCGGCAGGGCCTGGGGTGCCTGCTCAGTCCTGCTGAGTCCTCCACATGCTGGTGGTTTGGGCAGAGGGGCAAGGGAGCTCAGCAAGAGTTCCCTGCTGCAAACAGCTGCAGCTGGACAAGGCAAGGATGGCCTTGCCCTGAGCTCCTTTCTGTTTAGAGCTATCTTGCATTGCAAAGGCTGGAGACACTCGAGAGAAATTCAGATGCCTCCTTGAGTCACAATCCAGTTTTCCTTCTGTGGTGTATCACACCAGTGCTGCAAGGCTTCTTTCCTTCCTATCCAGACAAGGGGCATGGAGCTGCAAAACCTCAGGGTTCATTTCTGTCTTATTCCTCCAAGTTTCCCCTTTTTGGGAACACAGTGTGAGGAGGGGCTGGGTCTTCCCCCAGATCTCACCCTAGCAGGGAATTGGGACTAGCCATGAAGCACATCAGGACCCAGGAACTCTTGTGAGCAGTTATGAGTCCCATGGTTCTGACAAAGCTTGTGAGACTAATATGTAACTTGCAGTGAACAAGGACTTGCTTAGAATGTGAAACATATGGAAATAAGTATGTGGGTTTTGTTCAACATCGTGTGAAAGTGACTGGGTTTGATCACTTTGAAAATCTAGGAGTAAGTGGAATTTACTGAGTACGCTTTTAAAATAATAACCCTGCACAAGTTTAGACACTTTGAGATGAGTGTGTGTTGAGCTAATAAAAGTTGATGTCAACATTTTAGAATATGTTTGAAAACAATAAAGAACTAGTGCTTGATCAAGCAGCAGTCACAAAAACAATCTTCCCTTCATGATAAAAAGGAAAACTCTGTGTGTGATTCTGCAAATATGTCAGATCATTTTGAACAGGCTAGTAAGTGGTAGTAAATTATTATTTTTTGTTGTTGTCAAATCACTTTACTTTTTAGCATTTGACTTCAAAAAATCCCCAACCTTTGTATGTGTTGTCTTTATGTACATCAGTCATAATTTTGCTGACAATTCTTGACATGCACTCTGCATTGCTCTGCTAACAAGAGAAAAGACCAGCCATTACATTTATGTTTCTTTGTTTTTCAACAAAGTCACATATCAGGAATAATGCTAGGGGTATGCTAATAAACAATACATAGTGCCAGTCATCAGGGAGTAAGAAATATTTTCTAACTAGTTCTAAAGGGAAACAATGTTTTAAAAAAAGGGAGAGTGATTGTTATTTATGCAATACTGTTGTTCTATATGTCAGCATCAAAAAGCATCTTGTAAAGAGCTTAGCATAATAAATCGTTGATCGTGACTGTCATTATTTAGAGGTCTTTGATAGACCTAGATGTAGTGCAGTAAGGTTAAATTTACCAACATATAATAGGAAATCCTTATTTCCTGAATCTGATTTTCTACCAATGTTACCAGTATTGTCACAAGAACAAAAAAAAAAAAAGAGAAAAAGTATTTTATCTTTAAAAGCAGCTGGCTTTACAAACCATAACAATAACACTAAGTCAAAGCAGATCTGTTTTCTGGGTGCCCATTGATTTTTGGTTGTCTACATAATGATTTAACTTGGTTACATTTCGAAAAACTAAGGTTCATTTAAACGACAAACAGCAAAAAAGGCTTATGATTGTTTCCACTGAGAAGAGACGCAGCACATTTTATTGTCATCGAGAAAATTAAAATAGCCTCTGTGTATGCGAAGCAATGGGAGATGTGTAAAGAGGAGCCCACAGGAACACTTAATTTCAGAGTTGACTTTGATTAGTCACTAATTTTTCTGTTAACTTGGTAAGGCAAAACAACGTATGTTTGAAAAGTCTTTATATTCCTGCCTACAGGCCTGAAATAGGAAGATACTTAATAAATGGGCACTTCATCTGTCTGGGACAGGGCATCTAAATTTAGATGCTGATAAAAAATCCAGCAAGTCTTTATTACTGTTTGGAGTTAGGTAAAAAAAGCCACCACCTTTTAAAAAATATAATTGATAATACCAGCTGCATAAAACTCTTCACAAGTTAAATATATACAAGAGAGGCTGTATTTCTGATGCATGTTATCCAGTGAACCCTACTTCTTCCACAACTAATATACAGGAAATCTACAATTTAATACATCTGTGCCAGCTTCTTGTGACTTTACATTCTTTAAAAAATATGTGTTTTTCTGTGTTTTTTTCTTCTTTTTGCTGATGTAGGCAAGGTGCCTGTGGCTGTACAGAAAGATCTGTGTCTCTTGAGTTACTGCCTTGATGTGGCAGTTCAGGCTTACCTTGACTTCGTTGCATCTTCAAAACAAGAATTGAGCTCTTCAGGACTGTTACCTTAGGACTTGAGTCCTTGATACTACAATTATGCAGTTGAATAATTTTATGAATCTGACTTGTCTCATTAGATGCCTGGATAACTGCAGATTTAAGTCTTACGAAGGAAAAACTAAACCTTACTTTGAATACACTCTTAGTTTTCACTTTTAAAACAATGCTTTCCAGTATCAACTCTCTGGCCAATTCAGATCAAGAAAAATAATGAGAGAAAAAGCAGTTACATTTTTAGGATATTGAGATATCTTGGACAAATTATATCCCTTGTAGAAAAGTGAAAGAGCAGATCTTTTTTGAAAGACATCAAGACAAAAATGAAAAACTTGTTCTGTGCACTGAATAGATCAGAGTAATTAATTTCCTAGTTTATAATGAAATTTGAGCTGTATACACCATGATTTTTAAGTAAGTCAAGCCCAATCTAATGTGGCCAGAAGGCATGCTCTCTGGCTAGTTTCCAGTCAGGCTTCCCAGTTTTAGTACAGGCTTGCCAATAGATATTATGGAAGCAACTGCCCTGATACAAGAACTGTTTGTCCAGACTAGCTGGGAGGTTTTCCTTCTTGAAAAATGGCAGCCTGATGGACCATTTAAAATGTGTGGTGCAGAGGAGATTCTGCAGCCCCACTGAAAATGAGAGAAGCATATTTCTCATGTCTGTGTTCTTGTCCTGGCTTCTGCCTTGTTCTGTAGTGGATCTAATCCATTGGTGTAAAATGAAGGGTGCACGTTGATTTCAGTGTTGTTTGGCTTACATCCCATATGTCCTCATTACATTTTGCCTTCCATGAGTGTAGTACTGATGTTTTAGCAATACTGATCTGTCCATGGAGTTAGGAAGCTGACAGCAATCTCTACTAAGTTTCAGAAAACTCAAATGAAAGGTACTACAGAACCTGCAGAGTGTTATGTTTTTAATATTAATAATTAAGCCTTAATGAAAACACTGCTGGACAGCTTTAAATGACCACTGTGAACCTGGTATTTTGAGTTATAATGAAATTATTACAACTGTGTGTTTCAGTAAATTTTATCTACCCTTGTTTCTTTAGAAGAAGACCTACCAGTGCATCAAATGTCAGATGGTTTTCTACAATGAGTGGGATATCCAAGTTCATGTTGCAAACCACATGATTGGTAAGTGAAGCACTAAAACTTCTTGAAGACAAATAGCCATTTTTCTTACTCATTATCACCATTGTCTCTAAAATTAAACAGACTTAAGGAGAAATTAATTGTGGGTCCATCAACAATTAACCTAGGCATGATTTATTTTTTTATTCATATTATTAGACTTGATAAAACATTAACATATTTTATTTTCTGCAAGGGCTAGTTTAGACTTCTGCAGAGAATTATATATCCACTGCCAGTCAAAACACAGGTGATTAGCAAATTAAACTTCTAATCATTTTTGCATTATTGAAAACAAACTAACAGGAATGGTTAATGAACTGGATGTTAGCTTTCCGTAGAGTTTTAGACAGGTTTTAATTTCAGAAGTTATTATGGTAATGACACTACTGTGTACTTCTCAAGCACCTCAGTACCAAAATCAAAACTGGTGAGTTTTTGTCATTAGAAAACATAAATAATTCAAATGGCCATAAAATAGTATTGTTTGTTATGTTTGAGCAGTTTGGAAAAAAATCCTGAGTGTATCTGTATACAATTAAATACTATAAATTATTTGAAAAAGTAAGAATTGTAGTATACAGTAATGGAATCCACTCTTTAAGGTACAAGCATTTAAAAAAACATCTTTTAGAATTCCTGAATCCTCATGTTTACAAGACTGTTACAGTTGTAAATTGGAATAAAACAAAAGCTGTTTTTTCTTTGATATTCATATTTTCCTATTATTTGCTGATTCCCCTAGGTTTACCCATAATGTTTTCAATTTGGTAACCACTCAGTAATAGCACTAAGAGTTTTATCAGCCAATTAAATTTATCAAGCACATCATTTGCTCACTAATAAGATAACATTGCCAGGATTGTCTCCTGGTTTTTTTTTACTCTCTTTTCCAAATTTCACTTTTCAAAACAGAAATGGATACCACTGATTTTTTACTCCTGCTTCCCTTACGCTGATTTTCTTGCTAAAATAGCAGAAAATCTTGCAAAGCACATACCAAACAATATGGTATAGAAGCTAGTAATTACATGTCCAACACAAGAGAATTTGCTTTATTTTTCCACTTTCCAGTTTGGTGGAATTAATTTTTTCTTCCGAGGTAACATGCAGATTTCTTCCATGAACACTTAGCAATTTGGCTGCACTGTTTTACCTGCCAAAATTTAATGGCCCATTTCTGTGGGTACTTTATTTAAGTTCTTATACATTTACAGCATAAACACTTTATATATTTTTCATAAAAATGAATGAATGGAAATGACAAACTGGCTTTGTAAAGGAGACAAGGAATTTACCTATTAGGTTAAGCCTTAGTTTTGATATCTTGTGGTTTTGGGTAAGAGATAATTTGAACTGCTTCAGAGTATTCAATCTGTGTCAGTAATGGAATTTAAAAGTAGGGTACTACTAACAACAGAACTCACTATTTCTGCTGTTTTATTTGAATCCAGTGTTTGAAATGTTCTTAATTGTAGCATATAGTGATGCTGAAACGTGACAGGGAATACGGACACTGCTTATAAGGGATGATGCTGGAATTGATGATGTGCTTGCTTGCTACTCACTTCCCAGCTGCCTCACATTTTCAGAATAGGAGCTCACTTATTTCATTAAATACTCAGATTTATTTTTTCCCTCTATTTTCTGGATGAGTTTTATTAAAGAGTCAGAATGGGAGGAGCAAAAATGAGGAGAGAGTCAGTAAAGCAGGACAAATCCATTTAGCTGGCTTCAGCCTGCAGATCTGCAAAGATGTATTTTCTTAAACGGAGCTATTAACTGCCTATGTTTAATTTCTAAAAGCTGGATGAGGTTAAATGAGAAAGAGAATCTTTTAAAAAAATATTCAATTGTTTTGTCTGTGTTCTGTCTAATCATGCATGATATTACTTCATGACATAACCATAGTGACACAGATTTAAACGTGCTTAATATAAAATCTTCCCAGTGAAATAAAGGAGCTTGCAAAACATGCAGGGAGATTTGCCGGTCATGCGTGTGGTAATCTGTGTTCAGTGGAAGATTCTTATCTGCACTGCCAGACTTAACAATGCAGCTCCTAATCATGGAGCCTCGATTAAGCAAATGTGAGGGGATTTTGTGTTGGGGTGGAGTGAAAGGAATATCAGTGTTCTGGAGAGTTTTGAATGTGACCTCAGAATTGAAGCACAAGGAAAAATAATTTCTGATCTCCAATTCTGTTAGTCTTCTCACCACTAATTGGATTTTTCCTTAGCAATCTTTCTAATTTCACTCTTCCCCCTCCCCTTTAATTTATATCATTGTTCACAGGCCTTTTTCCAAGACCGCATTCTGTCTAGAGAGAAAGGTTCAAGGAGCCACATCAAGCTGTTTTAAACCAGCCTTAGTTTATGTACATCTGTAGGTAATCTTTTAATATTTATACATAATACAAAAAACATGCACACAAACACATTAGTGTGAATATATATAATATATACCTGTAGTTACCCACGTGCATATCAATATATTAAATATATTAGATATACATTAGATGAAGCACTGAATATTGACTTGTTGACACAGCACATTAAACAAACGAAAAAAATGGGGTTTCCTAAAGACATTGGTCCCTCCGTTTTTTACATGTATCTGGTAAAATGTGTCTTCTCGCCCTGATTTCCTAGTAGGCGATTGGCAGAACAGTATGCAGTGTCTTTGATTCTCTGGGAAAAGGAAAGTAAGGAGCCTTCAGGAAGACACAGAGGAAGAAAGGAGTTTACATGCAAGAGAGGGGGAAGGTAATCTGG
The DNA here is from genome assembly GCF_000738735.6 of Corvus cornix cornix. NCBI lineage: Eukaryota > Metazoa > Chordata > Aves > Passeriformes > Corvidae > Corvus > Corvus cornix. Next base: position 107,422,255 of record NC_046333.1, on the reverse strand, counting down.
CAAGGCAGGAGTTAAAAGTCAAACAGTGTGATAATCCCTAGATCAGATGTAGGGGCAATAAATGCCTTTACAGACATCATTGCACAGTGTCAGGAACTGTTATTTCCTCTCATGGTAAAATGTTCCCATTATCTGTGTTGGGGTTATTTGTGGATGTAGTATCTTCTTACCTGAAGGACTCCACAATCATAATTCAGGGAAAAGAGAAAAGGGGAGGCAGCTGGGACATGGGACAAATGTGAAAGTGGAAAGTCACCTGCCAAACTCCACTCAGAAATGAATGGGAACCACTGACAGAGATGATGCTCAGCCAGCTGAGGGAAACAGTTGCTGCTCACCATCGTGATGCAGTATGAAAGCCTAGAAAAGTTGATGGTGTCCCATCTAATTATTGTTCCCCTTGAACATGATCCCAGGATGTAAACTGAGTTCATGTTGCTAACATCCACAGAGAGAGGTTGCATTATGGAAGGTCACTGAGGCAAAGCTATACTTATAAAACCCCAGTGTGAAACTCAGACTTTTAAATAAGGCAACTGGAATTACTTTGTTGGCTAAAATAGCTCCACTGAGGGTAGGTATTTTTAGGTTGTATGTATGTGTGTGTTTTTGTCTAATCAAATATAATCTCAACTAGACATTTAGCAGGGGAAGAGGGATTAGAGGCTATTTGAAAAGCCTCTTACTCTTCTTTGTTAGGAGAGTATGCAGCCTTTTTACAGATTTTGTTATACATTTCAAACAATTCAACAAGAGGGATTATGCCAGCTAATGGAAAATAAAATCTGCCGATGACCCAGTGAAGTGTAACCTTAAGTATCTTTGACAACAGTGCAATTTACCTTATACAAGTTATGTAATAAAAAGATGTCGTAGGGGCAGCTTTCCTTTAGCAGCTACACATTTACTACTTCTAGAACTTTCCATTTTAGAACTGTTCTGCAGCCTTTAATCAAGTTTTCCCAACATCTTCATGACTGGATGGTGCAGTAAGCTTTTTCCATTGGATGGATGAGGACAAAGAAGCATAGAAGTGGAATCCCTTGCTTGCATTAAGTGAGCTAAAGGTTGAGAGTTCTGACTGCCAGATCTGTCCACAGGTTTCCAGACACTGTGCTTCATCAAGCAATGCTCGTGTTTGCTTAAACTACACACTGAGTCAGGCTAGGCTAGGGGATGCTAGCAGAGAGAAAACAAGACAAAGTGTGGGGTTTTTTAAATAGGCCCTGTGTTTTGGCATTATTTTGGACCTAGATGTAGGCATGTACTTTCGTTTGGATAACTGTAGCGATGATCGCCAAATGAAGACCTGTCTGTTGGTGCATGTATTGAAATTTATGGGGGAAACAATTTCCAGCTTTTGGGTGGAAAAGGAGGAAACATAAATCCAGGTTTCATATGGGTTTAGAAAGTGTTGGCATAAATGGTTATTTCTTCAGTTGTCTTCTTTCTTCTGCCTTTTTATCTGGGTGGAATACATAGCACTTTTAGCAGCTTTCTTTGAGAAAATTCTATTTCTGTGTACGCGGTGTCTGTTTCTTGCATTCCTTTGTTTTCATCACATAGTTTACTGTTGGCATTTGACCTGAGAGAGTAGGAAAAGAGTGCCATTGTTTGTGTTCTGTTTGATGCACTTTGCTGCTCCTCCTATTATTTTCACTGTTATTTTAAGCAGACATGCTAAACATTGTTTCATTTTCAACTGATTCCTTTACATCTGTAGTATCTGATGCAGTTCGGTGTAAATGGACTGAACAGTTGCTGTAGCAGTTGCCTAGGATTTTGCACACATGCACATACGGCGTGGCTCAGAATGGGGGGAGCTCAGGAAAGGAATTACTCCATATAAAATTATGGGGCTCAACAGCAGTAGTGTAAATTTGCAAGTGCTCTGAATAAAGTGCTGTTAGGCATGAGATAATGTAAAGAGATGACATTGCCAAGAACTATTTATGAAGAGCTTAATTTTTTTCACTCTGATAATTCTTGACCAATAATTACCAGCTTCTAATTATCTATTTTAGTTAGAAAGAAATTTCTATCACTATGGAGGTTGGCATTGCAACTAGCGCATAAATCCCCAAAGAGGTAAATGTGTTCCAAACAGCCACAAACAACTGTCTCATGAAACATAGTGAGCAAATTGCGAGCCGCTGGCTGTGCACAACAGAGCAGCACATTTACCATTGAGGACTGATCAGGCTGACAAAGAGAATGATAAAAGGGGAAAACAGCCACAATCTTTGTAGTTTGCTGCTACTTCTGTCAATGAAGAAAGCAAACCCCAGTGTCATAGCAATAACCACTACCGCTCTGAAGAGTTGGGGAGCAAAGGAGAAGGATTTGGTACCTTTTTGAAACCCTACTTTTGACAGTTTCTAAATATGTCATTTCTAAGAAGTAAACAGACTTCTCTTTATTTAAACTTTTCGCTATCATGTATAAAACCCTTTTTGTGAAGTCTGTTGTGGGGAACTTGTTTTTGAGTGAAGGATGTTATGTTGCATTGAGCAGGGTAGCAGGTGTGAGCAGGAGGAGGAAGTGAAGGGAATGGAAAAAAAGGTACTGAGCACTAAAGTTAGAAAGCAAATGGGAAAACAGGATGAAGCAATCCTTCATTTGACAAGAGGAATTCTAGTTTACACCAGTAAATAAATACTTCATCAAATCCCAAGTAAGCAAATCTATGTTGAAACAATTGGTGTTTAAAAAGAAGGGTATATAGAACACGAGATCTAACAGTTTAACTTCTCTGCAAAGAAATTTTACAACTGTGTTTTAAAATAACAAGTAGTGTGTAACCATTAGAAGATTTTAGTGCACACATGACACACTTTTAGTGCAACTCATGATTTTTGATTTTTTCAGTGACAGTGATATAATATGTATATATGTTGTGTGGATGTGCATGTTTGCATTATGCATGTATTAACTGCATGCATAATAAACCTATAAAAATAAATCATCTTATTTGCCTCACATTTGTGCAGTGTACATTATGGTATGTGTGGACAACATCACTGATGTCAAGACAAAGGAAATACCTCAATCAGCTTTCTGGAAATCAGCCCAAGAAAATTCTTGTCTGGTTGTAATAGCATGTGGCATTCACACATTCTGTTATTTGTCTAATGCCTAAGGTCATTAAAACCCCATGATTTTCCTTTCACTTGTGCAGAAAGCTGAGCTGAGCAACTAATACTTGTTGCACCATGTTGACCTCAAGTAATACATCTTCAGAACATCAGTTTAATCACTCTACAGTAATGTCCCTTTTAGCTGAGATTTGGAGAAAAAGAATCCAAAGATACGGATCTACACACTAGAGGAGGAAGGAGGTGGAGACTTCCTTTTGTCGATCTTTTTTCACTAGTTTTTGAGTAGCAAAAAATGGAAATTGTCAATTTATAGTGAAGAGAGTGAACATATTCTCTTAGCATCAGGAAATCATTTGAATGCCTGGGAATCTCCTGTTTACAGTCAGAGATGACAAGAAGTTGTATAAAAGTTAGAGGAAACTTGGTCACCTTGTCTGGAAAATGAGGACATGTAATTGAACTACCCAGGAAAATCAGCATTTGGAGTTAAATCTGAGAAAACGTAGGTTTATTTCATGAGGAGCTGGGTTACAAAATAGGCAAAATCTGGGCTGTTTAATACTAACAGGAAGCTACTCTCCTGTGGGCAATGCTGGCTTATTTGAAAAGCCCATAAAGGGTTTCTGCATGGACCATACAAAAGGGATACTTTCTCTTTAATAGCCATCTGTACAGGAGAGATGAGAAGTGGGCCAGGTCATCTCTCCTCAGCTGTCATGATATTAACGTAGGTAATGGAGCAAGCTCTGCGTTCTGCTGGGTGTTGTTTTTCATAGATGTTCATCGATTTACACAGATAATTCTATTTATTTCTTAGAGTTGGTCCAAGCAAACCAGGCAGAGTAACAAACATCAAAGCATTTCAAATGACTTTATCTTTGTTGTTTTGTAATGTAACTTTTGTCTAAAAAATGGTGTCACACCTACTGTGCAGATGGCTGCATGATTTGTAAACCAGCCAAAACATTTAAACAAATGTGTGATCTGGGGATAGATTAAATAAAGGATAAAATGGAGTGTGGACCACAAATTCTAATAATCAGATGATTTTAAGTTGTGTGTGGTGTGGAGCGATGGTAGCGGCGATAGCAGGGAACGCTTGCCAATGACAGCAAGGTGCCTTACAGATCTCAGGATGGAGCCTGTGGCCTAGTAGGCCTCAGTTTGAGAGCTGCACATTTGCTGTACAGCTGGCAGCTCTGTATGGGGACATCAGATAAAACTTATGTAAAATGAAGTGTTATTGCTTAGTATGAAATTGCGCGGGGAGGGAATTTGCAGACAGTAACTGAAAACAGAATTCATGGTACCAATGAAGCAGACTGTAAATATGAAGAGGCTTTAATTATCTGCGCAATTTAACAAAAAATTCAGGATGTATTCGGAAGTGGCAAAGGCAGCTGTACATACGCCCCAGCAGCACGATTCACTGGGCTGCAGGTTCTGTGCATCACCTATTTGGGCTATGGGTGTCCCATCCCTGCCACTCCCTGTCCCCAGGTGCTGGCTTTTTGAAGCAGAAATAGCTCCTTGCTTTTTGAAACAGCTTTCAGGAAATGCTCTCCAGGCTTTTAAAATTACAAATGGTTCAGCCAGGACACAGTCTGCAAACATCCATGAATCTTGTTTTTTGGGGGGGGAAGGAGGGAAGCAGGGAAGAACTTTGGACACAAAAATTTTAAGAAAATAGAATGCAATTGTCATATTATTAAATAATATTAGTAGTAATACTAATAGTAATAATAATAATACTAAAAGGAGCATCTAAAAAATGTCTACAATTCAGTCTGGAGTTCACCCTGTAAGGAAATGAAGCAAAGTACATGGAAGCTTTAGATTTCCTGCAAAAGTGCCTGTGGCATGAATAGCACTCGATGAACTGGACGCTATGGAAAGGCAGTGCCAGGCAGTATGAAAGTTGTTCCCTACTCTCCACCTGCTGTAAGATTCTCCTCCGAGCCGTGGCAGTGATACACTGTGCGTGTCAATACTTAGGCACCACAGGCTGAATTAATGGCAGGGTGTCAGCGTTCCTTTTGTTCGTTGCTGACCATTTGCATTGCAGGCTTTCTCAGGAGCCATCGCACATTCGGCTGTGTTTGGCTGTCAGCACTGAGGGCAGCCTCGCCATCGCCTTTCCAAACTGCCCCTGTTCTGAGCAGGGAAGCCTCCGATTCTTTAGGGGAGCTTGTCCCGAGGCTTCTCCCCGCGATGTAACCGCGGGAAGCGCAACAAAAGAAGCCAATATGGAGAGTGGGTGTCGAACTTGAGCTGCTCATATTGTTGCATTTGGTGAGCTGACGGGGTTTCGTAGGTCACCTTTAGAATTATGCCTATGACAGCAGTAGCTACCTGCCAAGATTGCAAGGTATCTCACAGCTCTCAGGATGGAGCCTGTGGCCTGGTAGGCCGCCGTTGGAGGGGCACACATTTGCTGTACAGCTGGCAGCACTGTATGGGGCAGCAGTGTGGGCTGTTAGGGAGCTGGAAAGGAGACAAGCATGAAATTTCCTCTAACCCCAACTCTGTTTTTCTGTACTGTTGGCTGCTTCTCAGTTCCTTGACAAAAAAACCAATCAGGCACCCTTTAATCCGCCTGTGATTACCAGTGGTATAAAAAGAGAAGCATAATGAGGAAAAATGCCTCGTTTTGTTGCCTTCAAAAGCCAACAAATTGGAGTTAACTTGACAGGAAGTGGCTTAATAATTAGATTATTTATTTATTCCTGACACATATCCCCCTGTTACTAGTCTCAGGAGATCCTGTAGATGGTACGATTTTCAAGCTGCCATTACTTCGCTGTCTTCTGTGAACAAAGAAGCTACTGTCTATCAGTCAATTAAATGCACTCTTTAAGCAGAGGCTGAGAAGTCCTCAATGGATAGAGCCCTGGGACATTGTGGCTGATGATTCCTTTCTCTGTACTGTACATCACACTCTCAACTACGGTCCCCACAGAGATGGAATAAAGTCATGCATTAAAATATCACTTGTTGATTTGTTTGCTAATGAAGAGCCATTGAAATGTTTGTGTGTTTCTGTGGCAAAATTGTTGATAAAAGGACTACTTGCTTGCATATCTTACTTCATCTTCAGTAAGCGCTTATTTAAGACTTACTAAAATTAAAGTCAACAAATTAAGGAAAAAACAGAGAGATGGATAGTATTGGTTTACTTGCAATTCACATCAATGTAAATAACAGTGAGGACAGCAAGAAGAGAGAAAGGGGAATAATAGTGCTTCAACCATGTCTGTTATCATTTTCTTCATTAGTAACAATAAGGATCCCTGATTTTTTTTTTTTTCTACTGCAGTAGTGAGCACCCATTTCAAATAATAAAAATGCGAAAGTATCCATTTTAAAATTATCCTGGACATGTAAGAATGGGGGGGGAGGGGGGGGGGGAGGAATGTTTGGGGGTTTTTTATTAAAAATACAATTTTTTTTTTCCTGTTCTTTACATTTCTTCCTGGATTTTAAATACGCCAAGTTAGCAAAAGCTTTCATTACTTAGAGATTATCTGCGTGCAGCAAGTTAGCCTCTTAGCTGAGAAAAGTACAACCATGCCAAGATAGTTACTAGTGCTGGTTAAGGGTGCATGCTTAATGCAAAATCACCAAAGTTATTTGAAGCTGGGGCTTAATAATACTCTCTCTCACCCTCTCCACACACCTCCCTCTACCCACCAGGCTTCTTAATGGAATTTCAAAATCTCTGCCCTTCCACCACTCTTCTTCCACCCACCAAGAGACCAGGTCAACAGAGTGGACTGGTGTGGACCACATTTTATTCTGGGCTGTAAAGAGGGAATGATTTTTTGGTTGGTTTTTTTTACAGAAGTTGATCTATATGTATATCTGTCTCCACACTGAAAATCGTTAATTCGCAACATCCATCTAAAGTTGATGCAGGTCTTATGCTGCTCATCTTAAAGAGCTATATTTGCTCTGAAGAAAGAAGTACTGATAGTTCTGTAGTAGTTCTCCAGTGAACTAGCTCTGTTCTGAATTTAGCTTCTGTATGACCTACAGAATTTAGCTTCTGTATGACCTATTTGCACCTACATATAGAGCCTATAAGTGCTATTATACACACACCCCCCCCACGTATGTGTGTATATATATATGTATATATATATTGTATACAGAGAGTCACTGCTTGTATGATTATTGTTTTCAATGAACTTAACAACAAGCTATAGGGAATTAATTCAAATTGGACTGTTTCTTATTCCTATCCTGTTATTCCAACTCATTTTATTAGAAAAAGCTTAGATACTCAGAGGTGTTCTATAATAGAAAATGAATTTGAAACCCATTCATTAATTGGTGATTAATACATTTCAGGATTAGTTTAAGCAAGGCCCTACCTCCTGCCCAGTCAAGTATGTTCTGGTTAATATCCAATTATCTGCACCTTCGTATTTATTATGTCTTAATATTTCGGATATGATAACCAGAAACTTGAGAGTAATGCTAATGAGGAGCATAGAACAGGAATTAACCGGTGACACTCTCAATGATCCTTACTGAGGAAGGTAACTCCTTCAATCTCTTCAGCACAATGGCCGAGATATCACCTCACTTTCCATAAGCACTGCTTTCAATTCAGCCGTTATGGGAGCTTAGAATTATATTTGTGTAAAAATCCTTCTTTTTGCATGCCTCATATACCACCTACGGTCAAAAGATACTCTGCACATCCTTTTTCACATGTAGAGTTACTTTCTTTAAGTGGAGCCAGTAGAAAATCAACAGTAAAGTAAAATGGTGATACCTACTTTAAAGAAAAGCTGTTTTGCTGTTGAATGCACCCTCTTGTATACATGGGTGTATGCGTGTATATATGTAAGCTGAACTAGCTGTCATGTCCTTCAGCTTGTAAGACAGGTGCTTCAGCAACCAGCAAACCAGATATACACATCTGTGAAATACAAAAATTAAAAACCTCTAATTTATAAATGTGAAACATAAATATTGCCAAATTAAAATTTTTCATGCACGAAATTGTCAGGCCCTTAACATTCAATCTCAGGATTTTAGACTGTGAAGGAATTATTATATACCCTCCTAGTGAAACATGCAAATAAAACCATTGCACCAATATATCAGTGGGCCAGAAATGAGTAATTCTGTCATGTGGCCTTAAACTAATGTGGCTATAGAGGTAATTTCGACACATAGAAAGAAAGGAAGAAGAAGTGTTCCTTTTTGTAAATTTTCCTTAACTAAGCTGCTCTTTGAACACGTTGTGCAACTCAAGGCATTATGAGATGCCCCAGAGGAAATGAAGCAGTGGGCAGAGTGAAGGAGACCTGCTCAAAGGTGCAAAGCTACACAACACATTATTTTTATTACATGAATATAATCTGATATATATGGTACTCATCCAAGAGACTTTACAGAATATGCTATTCACAGTGTATTGGACAAAGCTTAGTTCAAAACACTGCCTCATTCACTGTGTTTATGATGAAAAGTACCAGCCTCATGTTTAGATTAGACTGAATGATAAAAGGAATAGTATATTTGTATAATCAAAAGCAGTCATAAAGCACACATACAGTGGCCAGAGTTAAGGATATGCCTGTAACATCCTGTTTTGGCTTTCTTTTTACAGTGCCTAGACACACAATTCAAATTTTCTCACACAGCATTGTATTAGAGTGTTGAAGTTCAGGACCTCAGCAGCATATTCTTAATATCTAGCTGTTTGGCTAGGCACCCTTTTTCCCTACCCTCTCACAGGCAACCTCCACAGTGAACCCACTGTGCTTCTGGCTTCATTGCTTTTCATTGCACACCTATGTGAGTGCCAAGACATTAGATAACTGTGCAAAAAAATCCTCCACCCCCCAAGTCCCCCAGATGAGACTCCTGCAGAGCACTGTGTAATTTATTGAACAGCTTGGGAGATGTCGATGTTTACTACCTCATTCGATTAGACATTCAGAGGCAATGCAGCCTTCCGTTTCCTTCAAAGTTTGGTTGGAAAGCCTAACCCAAATATCACTTAGTGCAAAGTGTGATTTGCAAACTGTCATAACATGATCAAATCAAAACCAATTTTCACCAGAGCAGTTAAATACTCATCTCTTCAGATGAGTGACATTTCCCTGCCAAATTTGAACTTTTAACCCGCCCTGCTCCTGGTGTGCTGTTACTCTTCAAGTCAGATTTAACAGGGATGGTATTCTTAATACCTTTTGATAAAAATAGCTGAGCTTAAAAAAAGAAGAATAAAATGAAAACAATAGAAAAATAAAAATAAATAAGTGAAAAATGAAATAAATAGGCTTGGGCAGGGAGCTAGTCTGGAAAACTTAATCTTAGGGATACTTCTTAATAATGGAAAAATTCTCTACTTTTACCTGCTGCTGCATTTGCACTAGAGATGGAGTATGCCTAGCAGTAGAGACTGGAATTGTACCGCCAGGAAAAATCCTTCATGGTGGTGCATGGGAATAAATTAGGTGACAGAAAATAGGACTCTAATTTCTATGATATGTCACCTAGGTTATCGTATTTTACATCAACTGCCGCTTCTGTGCTGCATGTGCATCTCTTTCAACCCGTGTGATGGGTCCTCCAGGCCAGTCTTTTTGTGGGCTGGCAATTTTCTTTGTCTCCTTCAAGCTAAAGCTTCAGTAGGAGAAGGTTTCTTCTCTGACAAGAGAAGCACTCTCAACACAGTTCAGCTGCCTTTTTTTTCTTAAATGTATCCTTCCCATTCATCCCCTTAAAAAGCAGATTTGGAAGGCTCTTTGACTCTAAATTCTCCTATGCCATTATGTCCCACAAATGCAGTTAACTTCTTCATAGCATTACGTGGTCCCTCTCTCTCCTTCTGCTTTATGGCATTCTCCTTTCTTGTTTGGAGGGGAATTCCTTTTTTTTCCAAGTCCTGTTTTCACGTATTTTCTTGACAGCATACAAAGACAATTTTCATTTCAGAATGTTGAAACAGGAGTCGGAATGGGTGCAAGTTTGTGGTGGTTCCAGCATTCCCAGTGACTTCTTTGCTAGCCTAGAACATGTCATTGAAATGTGAGATGGAGACAGCACTTAGCCGCAGAGATTTTTTCAAGACAAATTAGTTAATGTATATTCAGAATGAAAAGTACTGTAATGCTGTAAATAGAAAGCTATTAAATCATTTGTGTTTTTTATTATCTCTTGGATAATGGGGAATTCTGCTGCTTGCCTTAGAGCTCCCAAATTTGGTTCATATTTCCTATCCATTTCAGAATGCAATTTAAAAAAAAATTGTCCCTTCTCTTTTACTGTATCATCACTCCGCACGTATGCTGTCCAGCTCATATCTATTCTTGACATCACCTGCTTCACACAACAGAAATTGTCCTTCATTTCTTCCCCAGTCAGAACCAGTTGACAGGAAGAGAATCCACAGAAATAGTGATGGCTTCCATGAGTCAGTAACACTGTCTTACTCCTCTTCAGAATTTTTCCTTTGTCACTGCAATTCTGAAAGTTGCTTCAAAGTCCATCTACTCTGCAGGTCCTGTACCCTGCACAAATCTCTTTCTCAATTCCTATATATTTTCCTATGATGGAAAAATATTTCTTTTCTCCCTTACCTAAACCAGTTGAATTTCTTTGTCTTTTTTGGCTGTCTTTAATTTGCAACCAGTTATAGCTGTGCTTTTGTAACGAGTTTGAGGGTTCACACTATAAAACGTATTGTCAGTCTTTAGCATCAATCTCTTATTGTGGCGTTCAGCTAAGTCTTGTAAAAATGACACACTTGTGCACCTTCAGGAGAGTTTTAATTTTTCTGTATTCTCTGCTGAAATGACTTTTTTTTTAATCTATAGTTGTGATTCAGTACCAGCTATAGCTGGCACCACAGATCTCGTAGCTTTAAATAGTGTGCCTTAATATTGCCCCCTTTGTATGCTGTATTATAATGAAGCAACATCACTAAATTGCAGTGAAGGGTGATTGTTGCACGGGGATGACTACTACACCTTGGGGTCTATTTGCACCAGATTATTTCTTTATTGTTGTTATTACAACCCATCTTCTTTACTCTCTTGATACCAAACTTGCTGTTGGACATCCATGTAGCACAGGGGATGTTTAAAAACATTTTGGACATCAATTTGTCTCTTAGGTACACACCAATGACTGCTCAGTTCCGGGCTCTAGTATCCTGTGTGGCTTTGCAATACTTTAGCGGTTCCAGCTTCGTCTGTTCACATGACTTGCAGTGTTCTTCATGTTTTGCTCTTAAAAAAATTAGTTTGCTGCTGATAGAAGTGACAGACATTTCTTGCTAACCATTTTCAGACAGGAGCAATACTAGATTTATAACAAGTGGAACATGCTTTTAGCTTCCTGCTATTCCCCATACATTTTACAGTACAGAAGAGTGTAAGAATGATTTTGCTTGAGCTGTTTCCTTTCCTTTTGGCACTGTGTGCACATTCAAAAGAAAGAATTACAGCAGTGGTGTCTGTTTATCATCCAGTGCCATGATCATGAGTAACCCGCTGCAAAATTCATTTCACCCAAGTAAAAAGAAATATTATTATTGTGAAGATACAAATATTTTAATAAAGACACTTTCTTTTAAAAAAATCTTTTCAGCCTGCAGTTACAATGTCTTAACAGTGGTTTCGGCAAGGTTAGAGTGCAGATTTCTGCCTTAGTTGTACAAGAAGGAGCCTTCATCCATGAAAGCAAGTTTTAACTGATTTGTTAGATGATAAAGTGTAGGATAATCATTTATTTTATATGTGTGGAGGTGAAGAAGTTGTCCTGTGTTCTACAGCAACAGGGCAGCTCAGGAGACCGCAGCTGACACACTTACTGGTGGTACAAAGAACTCTTGTCCGCTCCCACATGCCCTCATTGCCTGATCACTTGATGCATTGGATAGCAAGGTTCGTCTCACCCCTGCCACTGCAGCTTGGGGATTCAACATTCCCTACTGGTGCTCTGCTAAGGGGTGGATGTAGAATCTACGGCTCTTTGCATGGCTTGCACAGTATCGGGGCCCCCAGGTGTGTTGGTCTGTGGCTCTACTGTCTGCAATCTTTGGTGCTGTCCTTGCCAGGACTGTTTGACCAAAAAAAAAGTGTCCCAAAGCATGAGTTTCACAAGGTCCACAAGCTCCCTTCAGTACCTGTATCTGTGCCTGTTACACTCAGGAAAAGTTTTAAATGGGCTTGCATGGCACATCTGTAATTGCAGTGAAAAAGTCTGATCCTGAAACTGTGCAAATATGCATATGATTTTATTCACATGAATAAATGTCACAAGCTTCCTTTTATACAGGCATAAGGCTGTATATGTTCTCAAGTGTTTGTAAGATTGGAGCCTAAATTGCCTTTCCGGGTGGTATTTTAACAACATGTTCTAAATGTGGTAAAAAATATGTGTCTTCTGTAATGAAGTCATCATCCCATTAAAACATCTTTTTTCCCTCAGTGATACCAAACACGAATTTTGAGCTGTAATTTGGATTTTTTCCATCCTTATGAAGATAGCCCATTTCTTTTCATTGCAAGGCAGCTTTTTGTTTTTTTCAGTTTCTTCTTTAGCTTAATAGCGTAGCTGGGTAGCATTCCCATTTAAATCAGGAATTAGAGCTGACACACCTTGAATTGAACTATCAATTCTTTTAAAACTGACGCCAGTTCTACACTATTTGGTCGTACAAACTTCCGATTATGGGCCAGAGAGCATTGATTTTTAGCTGTCATTTCTAGCACACACACAGTAGAACTGAAATTTAAACCTTAATCCACTCTATAATACAATTAATTTTTAATGTGCAGTAATACTAATTGAAATAGCCTGAATTTAGTAAGTTACCACAAGACATTTTCAAAAGCAGGAGTCTCCACTGAGAGCTGGAAGGACAGATAATCATTGTTACAGTGTTTACAGAATAAATGCATACTCTGCAGGCAATTCTATGCCAAGACATTTTTTCCTTGTTAGTTTATATTAATATATTTCATTGTGGATTTAAATCTTTTTTCAGTGATTCCTGCTGAAATACATCTGTTGTTGTGAACCCAAGTTATTTTGATTCTGTTTTAATGGAAATGTTTATTTTTATAGAGCATTTTCAGTCTTACATCTCTTTTTTTAACACGACGGTCACTGTATTATGTAATTATCAAATGCATTGTGATACTCAGAGAAACTAATTCAATTTTCCACCTATAAAATGGTCAGCCATGCAGTTTCTGTGTATGATAAACCAAAGCTGCATGTTCTCTACCTGACTCTTTTTTCCCTTAGCTTTGCCTTTCATATAAGCAATATATCTTGTGCCATCCAAATTTCACTGCATCACTTTTAATTTTCAGATGTGATCTTTTCAGATGTTTTAAGTGGGAAGGATGGAGAGGGGATTTAACTGCAGAGGAACAGATCTTACGCAATTAACCAAGGAGGGATTTAATCATTTGTATAATAGCAAGATGCCATTGCTACATTTATCTGATAAGAAGGAGTACTTCTTAGAATGCTTCAGTTCTTCTGATGAATGGGCTTGTACAGTGTTCAAAGTGAGCACCAATGTTAAGTGAAAAAAAAATGTCATGTGCTTTATATCATCCTTTCATGGTTTTCACATTACAGTATTTAATAAGCCAATAGTGCTGTTAAATATTTAGCAAACTTCCCTCAAAACCTTGCCATTTATTCAAATGGGATTTTGAGGCATTTTACAGCACATAAGTAAAAATTACGCTTTAGTTCTTGAAATGGTTGTAACATGGCATATTTCCTAAAGGAAGTGCAGGACAACATGGCATAAATACATTCAGCAGATTTCACACCAGCAGAACATCAGAACTGATTCCCATTTTTCAGATTAGGAATTCAAACTGACTCCCATTTTGTCAGAAGAAAGCTGCACTAAGTTTATTTGCATGGTATTAAAACAGCATTATAACATTTAGTAAAAACCCAGTGACTCACAGGGTGGTGTTTTAAAGGCTCCTTACCAGTACATAATTTTAAACAATTAATATTTTCTGAGTTGCAGGTGAGAGAAAAGCAGAGATCAAGTTGTTGCCCTCTTCTGAGGGTAATAGTTCATCACTAGGTAGCACTTTTAGGTTCTGTAGTATGCAAAATAGATATTTAATAACATAGCTGTGGCATGATGTTGTTAATCAAACAATAATAAATCATTAGAAACCCTGTCTTCTTTGACAAACGTCTGCATGTTTCAGATCCTTGTTGTATGCTAATTAATCCTCAGTAAGTACTTGTATAATAATTAAACATCTTGCACTTAAAGAACAGCCAAGCCTATTTATACTGTTTAAGGCAGCATATCTCTTGTTATCTCTGGAAGGTATGTGTGTTCCACATGTGTTGCAACTGGTATTCATCTCTTTCTTGGGATAACTCCCAGATATTTGCCCCTGTCCATGTGAAGGGGAAACCACAGAGGTTGGGTGAGCCTGTCTGGCTGTTAAATCAGTGTGTTTGCTGCTGCTGCTGCCCGGCTGCACGTGTTCCTGCCCCATGCAGAGGCAGCACAGCGCTTCTGCTGCTTGCACTGACAGGTAAGGGACAGCTCTGCAGGTGCTCAGCTGCCTGGATTGAGGCTCCTGCTCCTCTGTTTCCTTGGGATACTCCAGTCCTCCCATTCATTACTCAGCCTGTGAGCATTATGCCAGTATTTGGGCCCACCGAAGAACTGTATTTTCACATGTTCCTATAAAAAATAAAGGCTAGTAGTGGTGGGTATGAGAAATATTTAGTGTGGCACATAGTTTAACTCCTGAAGGTGAAAAGCAGTATTCTTCTGCAACTATTTTCTCTTTGGATGAATATAAATATTTTTTCCCAATTTTCAATTTGTATCAGCCGTTGGTTTTTTTTTATTATTATTAATATCATAAAAAAATCACTCACTTTGGAAGAAATATCAGTGTAGCCTGTTTGAAAATTATTTGGGTCTGCTTTAAAATGTTGGATTTTTCTTGCGAAATCATGTTCATATGGATGGCATATTTGTTCAAGTATTCAAAAAATTAGGGTGTTAATTGCATGCATGTGTGTGAATATATGGGAAGGCCTATATAGTTATATAGGGTAGACATACTTAATATGCATAGCTTGATGTATCTTGACCTCAGGTTACAAGAGTAGAAAATCCCATTTTCCAGCTTGTTTCAAATGTAGTAAAAATGCTGCTTCAGTTGCTTTATGCTACTCACATTGGGAAAGGTGCTTATACTGTGATAATTATCATCAAGGAATATTAATGCGTTCAGCATTTGTAACCCAAAAACTCATTATAGCTTAAGCTGTGCATCATCTGTGAAGAGAGAACTTTGCCAGAATTCGCTCTTCACAGGGGTTGCCTCCTGCTTGTGATGGAGTGGTCAGAGTATTGGAAGAGGTCACTCAGGCTATTTTTGAAAGCTCAAGTTTTGCAATTTTTGATTCACTACCTTCTGTCTAAGTAGCTTAGCATTCTTCCCCCACCCCCAAAAAAATTTGCTATTTCTAATTGAATGCCTGGTGAAGTGCATAAAGCTAAAAGATTGCATCTCATTATGCACAAGAGGCTAAAGGTGTAGACATAAATATTGCACATCAAGGTCACAGAGATTTCAGAGTCCATATTCCATCACCATAAATGGGATTTGCAAGAGCACCACTGTCATTCATGCTAATGGGAACTAGTTGTTCTACTCCTGTACTCTTTGGTAAGAATCTGGTTTCTTACTTGTGTAAAACTCTTGATGCTTTTGGTAGCAACTTCCACTTCAGTATTTATGTAGTCTAGGACCATGTTTTGATTCCTTAATGCTATTTCACTATGAGAATAAGATTTATCATTTTTATACCTCTCTTGTCTTCCAGGCTCCTAAACCCACAGTTTAACAGCCTTCACATTTTTGAAATATACTTGAGCAGTCTGTTCAAAGCATCAGAGCCCAATTCTTTCCTTACTCAATTTTCACACCAATGTCCCCCAGCTGATTGAGCTGATTTACATTGATGTTGTTGAGAGGAGATTCAGTCCTTAGGCTTATCTTGTATTTTCATTAGTACATCTTGTTGTGAGAGTCTATGTGCTTGTACATTACACTACCCAAATGGTGGTAGAATGGTTACAGAAAAGGATATCAGAAGTATCTAAAAGTAAATAATCCTCTGCAATAAAGAATTTCTTTTTTGTTGACTTGTAACTGAAATCTTCCTTCCAACTAAGCGCTCTGCAGATGAATATCATGCTTCCGCCCTTGGTAATGGAGATGGTAGCAGTGCCAAAATTGTGTTGTTCAGTACTGTTGTTGCTGTAATTTTTAATATGGCTGGGTTTTATTATTTTTCCTTCCCAATGCTGATACAATGCTTGTCATTTCTCACTCTTAATATTGCCTTATGTTGCATGTTGTAGTTTGCTTTATGTTAGGCAGAGAAGGCTGGCTTTTGTGGACTGCTTTTTTTCTGAGGTCAGGATGTGAACCTGGCCTTGCTCCTCGGAGGACTAGAAAAATCTATTTCATAACTTTCTGCAGGCCTCAAAGAAGGCTAAGAAGAAAAAAAAAAGCCAAAAACTGAAAAAAACCACAAAACCCACAGGCTTAGTTTAGACCTGGTGAAGAGTTAGATTCATCAAGAGGAATGCTTGCAGCTGATCAGCTTTTCTTGTCATAAAGAGTCCCTGCTGTCAGTGCACACTCCACTGATACAGCAAAGCTTTGGGGAGACTTGTGAGTCTTTTTAACACCCACGTATTTGTCCAGAAATACCTGACTTGATAATATAGAAAGAATATGCTGAAGTAAGAAATTGCTTGCCTATTAAATCACCAAAATGAAGGGCTGAAAAATAGGTAAACACAGTCCTCGTGAGCTGAGTATGCGTATTACAGGCTGCCCAGTTCACTTTGGGGCTTAACTTTGGTTTGTGCAGCAGAGTGCTAATGCCTTGTAATGAATGGCTGGCTTAAACCAAGGAGAGATTCTCAGCAGGTGACAACACGGATGATGGGAAATAATATGGTACCATATCTGCTGTGTGAATGTAAACTTAATAATCGCTATGAATTTTGAGTAACCCTGCTTCCCTTCCAAAGAAACATTATGAAAAGATTGCTTCCAAATCCTTCTGATACTGTTCTTGAGATAGATGCCTTAGTCTTTACCTTGAGGCACTGGAAATGAATGTATGCTCTTTGCAAGAGAGATAAGGATGTAAACTTTCAAAGGAGTAAATTGTATTTCCATGTTTAAGTTCACCATTTGCACTTCATGTGGTGAAAGCCAGATGTGAGGAATTACTTTTCAACGTTATTTCTCTATCCTCTGTATCTCAGGACTTCTGAGTTATTATGCTAAAATGTTCTATTACATGTAATAAAGAAATGATGGAAAACTGGAAATAGAGCAAGATTGCCTCCATCGATTTGGCTGCACTTGGATTGCTCTAGGTACATCTTAAATCACAAAACAGATCATCTTTGTGCAACATAATAATGTTACTGAAAAAAACAAACAATCTGCATTTGCTGATGGCATGAAAAATGAAACCATTTTCCAGTTTTAACAGTTCCTCCTTCTAATTAAAAGGGAAAGTGCTGGGATTGTTCCTTATCCTGCTTACACCAACACAGTGAGGTACCAAGTAGGTGATTATGATGAAGTGTGAGCAAATGCTTATGAAAAAGCAACTGAAATCAGAATTAGGGCCAGCAATTTTTTTTTAATGTTAACATTCACTCCATGCTTATTTAGTTTTTTTTTTTCAATTTTGCATCTATTTGTTGAACCTCCTATTAAAGTACTGTGAAATACAGGCAGTAAGCATAGATACAGCATCTGCTTTTCAGCCAGACCCTGAAAATACTTCCACAATTTTTAAATTCATCTGGATCCTATTTCATGCATAAGGCTTCTTTTTTTCTTGTAGTATTAAAAATCTTAAAACTATCTCATTTTTTTAAAAAAATAAGCTCTTTATATTAAAAAAAACCCCACAACAACATGCTTTTCTATATGATTTATTTTATATAAATCCAAAAGCTCAGAGATTCATTGTATGTGTAAACTCAAAACTGAGAAGATTAGATATTGTAGCATGATGTTCAAAGAAGAGCTATTGGAATGGTACAATTCTTGGCTTGGCTCCCTCTTCAGATGTAATTGCTGCTTCATTAGGTCTTGGAAGAGCTTCCTATGGTTAAATTTAATCAAATGGTTTAGAATGGCAAGCTCGTATGCTCAAAATTCCAATACCATTCAGAATTTTTAACAAGATTTCCCTCAAACCTTTTTTAAACAAATATTGCTTAACACTAACTGTAGATACTGAAGTAATTCATAGTAGCTCATCATAATGAAAAAATTCTGATTTAGAATAGTCTGCATAGGACTTGGATGCTAAAGGGGAGTCATCTGTTGTAGCTAAAACCTGCTTGCCAGTAGCCTCTGCAATTAAGTAGCAAGACTCTGATGCTCTTTTAGCTGTATTAGTGGGCAGCTCTGTGGGTTTTTTTCTGCATATCTTTTACTTGTGTAGCTATATTCTAATTCAGTGTGTTTTAATTAGCTTGGCTTGCTACATTAGCTATTTCAGTTGATGTGGTTATCTTGAAGACTTCACGTACTTGAGCAGCAGTGAACGGCAGCCTTCTAAAGCACATCCATGGGGTGGATGGGAGAGGCTGGTATTAAAGATTAGTGAGAAACATGAAAAAATGGTTCAAAATTACATGAAAGAAGAGACAATGTGA
>NC_046333.1:107395912-107398412 GCF_000738735.6 Corvus cornix cornix | reverse complement strand
TGCAAATAGTAAATTTATGTTATGTTACTGAAAGAGATTAAAGGTTTATTTGGGCAAAGAATGCAATAGAGAATTCAGAAGATGTAAAGCATTTTGCTTGGACATTGTGTTCCTTACTCTTTTCTTTCTCTCCTTCATGTTTTTTCCACTCTTGTTTGGCTAGGTTCACTGTCTCCACTTATCTCCACTTTTCCAGAAGTTAATCAGAGGGTAAAAAAAAAAAAAAAAAGAAATCACTAACGTCCTGGTCTGTATCATTAACCCCTTTTTGCCCCACTAACTTATCGTAACAAACACAGCCAGCAAGCAGCACAGCACAGCAGTGTTTCACAGGACTTAGTTCCTTTCCATCACTTTGTGTGGCTGGCCCACTACATTCTCTGATAGATCATTAGTGCAGCAGAAATATAAAACACCTTGGCCCAAGATCCTGGGCCTTGAAGCTGCTGAAAACTTCAGTTTCTAAAAGCACACATGTGTGTGTGCAGGTGTTTAGCAGCGTAACAACTTGCAAGATCAAGGCCCAAAGTGGGAGAGCCTCATGTGACAGCATTCATTGAGCAGAGTCACACTGCTGAGGTTAAAAAAAAGGCTTGTAACTGCATTATGAAACATGTCCTGTGAGCTTACAAAGTGGAGTAAAGGATAGTAGGGCACTGAATGAAAAAAAAAAACAAAAAAAAAAAAACCCAGACCCAACAAGATTTCAAAGGAGCATTTGGAAAAAAAAATTTTATTATTCTTAAAAAATACAATGTGAAGACAGAAAAATGAGACCTGTTTAACTTATGGAAAAAAAGTCTGAGTGGCAATTTAAGAGAGATGGATTATATTCCTAAAAGGAAATAGGTTTGATGCTAGACAGCTTTTGAAGTAGCAAGTAATTTGAAAACAAAGGGTTTGTGATTGAGGCTGTGACTGGACTACAGCAGACAAACAGTTTAGGAGAGAATATTTTTTACAAAAAAGGGCGGATGGAATATGGAGCTTTCTGCCAAAGTCAGCAGTGGAAATAAGCAGAGGGAGTTGGACACATTTTTGGAAAAGAAGGGAGTACTGGGGTACCGCCACAAGCTATGCTATGGGAGCCAAGGTTAGGAAATGTAGTTCAATTTGTGTGTTCTCTGTTTATGGTAGAAATATGGAGCCTTCATAAGTTTTTCACCTGGCCTTTCATTTTGCCATATATGCCAGCATACTCTTGCTGCTGCATATTAATAAAATATTTTTTTTTAATATTGCTTCTTTTTAGACAGTAGTATGCAGCAGCATCTGTGAGAGCAAGGTGAAACATAATGTAAGTTTCAGTTGCTACTGTGTAGTATTCAGAAAAATTGTTAGCTGTAAGACATTGATAGCTAGAATTAATTTTTTTTGTACATTAAGGTGTAACAGCTTGATGGTAAATGCCATCAAAACCCACTGTTGCAAGAATGCCAGTGTTGTTCTTCCTTCATTTTCACGTTAGGTTTAATTATTTGCTCGATTTTAATACTCGTCGGTCATTCTTAACATCACTGAATTAACACCAAGCCCTATATTGGTAAAAAGCCTTATGGTGCCCCACTTTATTATAATAGTGCAATACAGATTAAAATTGCATCTGTTAAGATTACATTGTGTGTTTGGATTATGGGAGGCAGAAGCACAATAATCTCTGCTGAATATAACTATTGAAGCCAATAACCTGTAACCAATCACATAGTTCTTCTGTTGAAAAATGTGAGCTAGAAAGGATTACATCTTGGAAAAGATCATAAATCTGTCACCACTAATGTAATCTTTACAGGAGCTTTGTAACCAGTTAGCGACTAAAAGAGATCATTACTTCTTTTGCTATAATTACAATCATAACACATATTTGATATTTTATAACTTTCTTTGTTCAGCAGCAAATGCATTATAAAGTGTACAGCATTAATAAATAGAGGCATAATGAATGTGACTAATTGATTTTGGCAGTCAAAGACTGGCATACTTTTTATACAATAGGGAATCCATTCAAAGAAGCTTAACTGCTATTGAGTGTGAGCCTTCAATGTAATAATGGGACCTAATTTGGATTCTGTTGTATGAGGTGAGTAAAGCAGTACAAGTTAATACCATATACAGCAGTGTAGTTCAGTGTGTAATATACACTTGCATGTAGTGATTCCTCTCTTTCCACTGCTATAAACCACTATATCCCAGCTCACGCATGTGCTGCAATATTTTAGTAAGCATTTCTATCTGTCTACATGTCAGAAACTCTGAATGGGGAAACTCCACGTCTTGTATAGAAGAGGGCATATTTAAAATACTCCTTTTTTTCTTTAATCTGACTGGGTGCTACTTTTTGTCCTCAGCTCCTTAATGCTGGGTTCAGATTTTCGCTGCATGTGAAATCCATAGACAGCAATGAAAGTGCTGGGAGACAGCACAAAAAGATTAAATTGTATGCCCAAGTGCAACAGCATAGCCTTTTAGCAGGTGTTTAGTGAAAAATTAATTCCTTGAAATT